>NW_009186647.1:0-359 GCF_000690835.1 Fulmarus glacialis
ACACGTGTGTAAGGAAGGGGAAAATACATATCTCTGTGTGTGTACATATACTTTATTTCAAAGTACAAACATTTCTTTATTTTGACATTCTTCATTAAAAAAAATTGATCTTCAAAGGTTATGGAATAAGCTTTCAATAGCTTTAAACGTTTACTCAGAAAAATATTAAAGAGACAAGTTTCAAAAATCAACACAGGACCCAAACTTCCAAGCTTGGGTCTCCTGTTTACATCTTAAACTTTACATATTCAGAACATCTACACAGGCAGGAACTCCAAAGCATTTTGGAGGTGCCTCGCTTGACCTGCTGTTCACAAACAGAGAAGGACTGGTGGGAGATGTGGTGGTTGGAGGCCGGC
>NW_009186647.1:703-1044 GCF_000690835.1 Fulmarus glacialis
AGAACAGGGATCTCGTTCGGTCATGCAGAGAGGAAATTAGAAAGGCAAAAGCCCAGCTAGAACTCAACCTGGCCACTGTCGTGAGAGACAACAAAAAATGTTTTTACAAATATATTAATGACAAAAGGAGAGCCAAAGAGAATCTCTATCCTTTGTTGGATGTGTGTGGGGGGGAACGTTGCCAGCAGGGATGAAGATAAGGCTGAGGTACTTAATGCCTTCTTTACCTCAGTCTTTAATAGTCAGAGCAATTATCCTCAGGCCACTCAGCCCCCTGAGCTGGAAGACGGGGACAGCGAGCAGGGTAAAAGACCCCTAATCCAGGAGGAAGAAGTTAACGA
>NW_009186648.1:0-3607 GCF_000690835.1 Fulmarus glacialis
CCCTCCTATTCCCAGTGGTCTTTCAGCTCAGCCCAAACCTGCTACCACTGTTCTCCCCTGCTCTTCCATGCTGTCAAGGCTGCACAGGCTGCTAGTTCTGTCTCCTCATTCATTCTTCCCGCAGAGAATTACGGCTTTGCTTTTGCTCTCACACTATTAAAATCTGGGCATTTATCAAAAATCTAGGCAGGCAGAATCCTGATGATGGAAAGAGTACATTGCAGAAGGGAAAGATTATATTTACTATTGTGGGACGGGCGGTAGAAGAGAGAAAAGAGGGGGAGAAATATTACCAAACATAGGAGGAGGCACATGGAGAGGAGTAAGAAACATTGTAATGACAGCATAAATTTAAGGGAAAATATGCAAAGTCAAGAAGAAAAATGAGTCTACTAAACCAGTCTGAAAAAGAGGGTATTTATTAACTAAAACCTTATTTTAATTATTAGATATTTGAAAACATGAGGAAAAAGAAATAAACAAGTGAAACTGTAAACCTGAGCAGGACAAGTTTTTCACACGAGGTGAGGCTTGGCCTTTTAGGAGAGGATGTTAAAAAGCAACAAGCAAAAAGCCATAGCACGGTTACAATACTGGTGATGGTTACAGAAGTGCGGTAGAAGGCCAGGTCAGTGTTTCCGAGGGCACAGCGGAGGAGGTCAGAGCAGGGAGGGTGCCAGCCCCAGGTACCCAGCCTGTTTTCCTGAGGCCGTGAGCCCTCCAGGGGAGGGGGAGAAGGGCCTGGAACGTGGGAAGGCAGTCAGATCCCTCTCCTCTTCCTCAGTCTTCCCCATGCAGTTTTTCTAGTATCCACACAGAGGTTTTGGCAGGTTGACTTCTCCGAGGGAAGGGTGCTTGGAGGACCTGTGCTGCTGCACCTGCTCAGGCTGGGCAAGCAAGGCGTAGGAATAATGTCTCTCTTCAGATTTTACCACCTGATTAATCTGCTCACCTAGCTAACCGCCCACTTTGCCTACACATAAAGCTTGTGCCAATGCTGTTCCTCCCCTCTCCCGGCCAATGTACCTCAGCTGTTTTCTGGACATGTCACTTCTGTGGGTAACGTGATAGTGTTGCTACGCTAATAGCTCAAATATCCCCTTTTCGCAGAGCTTGCCAAAACCTGAAGGTGCTAGTGAGGGCTTGATTTTGCATTTTTTCCTTAGGCAGGTCAAACTCTTCATGCTAATTCTGATAGTAGCTTTCTGATGCAAATCCTTTCCGTGTAAGAACTAGAAGAAATGATACACTAATTGCACAGAACTCCAAGTAGCCATTTGGTAGAAGCTAATTTTTGTCAGTAGCCGCCTTATTCTGCTTTGAGCTGGTAACTTAGAAGTAGAGTCACTATTCCTATCATCAACCAGTGAATACTTTGAACAGGGTGATAATAAGAACTGCATCCTGTTGAGATCATTCTTTGAATCTTATTATTTTCTATTTGGTTTTGCAGTGTATAACTACTTGCTGGATATTACTACCTGGAATAAAAGCATTAGGAGAGGTTTCATTAAAGTTAAAATAACAGATTATGCTGGAAACACAGTAGAATCGGAGATGAATAGGTATGTTGTGCTTTGTCTCTAAATCCTTTTAATCACTTTATAGGACTAATTTTGTGAGTTTCCTAGACTTTTTAACTTGTTAACTTGTAAGTCAAAAAAGTATCATGAATTCATTAAGACTTGGCCACAGCTCCTTTTCCTGGATATGGCTCAGTGTCAGAGGCAATGCTCCTCATACTGAAATGATCCTCTCTCCATTTATGAACTAGTCCACGTCCTTGCATGGTTTGAATCCAGTTCTAGGTGTCCTTGTTCTGAACACTCAAAGTTGATAAATTTTACAAGATTTCTGATCTTAATAATAACACTTAATAATACTGAATATTACTCTGTTAACAAAACCCTGACTAGAAATAATATTTTTCTTTAGTGAAGCTTCAACATTTCAGCAATATAAAAGAGTCAAAATACTAACTGGATTTTACCAAGATGTTGACAAAATATCAAAAATTTCCTTGATCTTTTCTACGAAGACTTTAATAGGCCCAAAACACAAGCTTAGGATTCTCCAGATGAGGCTGAAATCTCTTAATAATCCAGAAAGGTAAGTGTTTGTCATGCATCAAAGTTGTGTATCAACTAAACTGCTCAGGATGTATATTTCCTTCTATTGATTTTTTTAATCTCATATTCCTAAATGCATGAATATCCTTCTCATCCTACCTAGGATCAAATTTATCATGTAGAAGAGCTGCTCTGTACATTAACATTTAGTGCACAGCACTCTCAGTTTGCATCTCTTGTACACGTAGAAGTCAACAAGCGTGCTGCTTGTTACAGCAGGCTGCTGCTGCTGTCTGGTTTCAAGGACCACTTATGTAGACCAGCCGGACTTAGACCTGCATGGTTAAGTTCTCTTCCAGAAGACAAATTTTATTAAGCGCTTTTCTGATTTTAATCATGTGTCTGTACACAGCTTTTCACACTCAGGCACGAAATGGAGCACTTCAGCTACTTGTGTGACTGGAATAGGTTTTTGGTCTTCGTGGTGATGGTAAAGACCTCCCAAGACCAAAACACAGTTTATGCTTGCCTACACTTAAAATGAAATCATCTGCATTTTTTGATATTTAAGTGTCATTAATTATTTCTGGTTTTAAATACTTGGGCAGTATTGCCATATGTTCATTTTTTAGATCTCTAGAGTTACTTGTATGGTAGCATTAGTAGTTAAATTTTACGTTTGCATCTTGTGAGAATAACATATTACATGGAATAGGTAAGTAGCAAGAGTACTTTATTTTAGAGTTATTATGTTAATTTGCTTAATAAGAATGTCAGATTCAACAAAGTCAGAATCTAAAATAAAATCTAATAATGGTTATCAAATAAGTAATGAATGGAAATAGTATTACAATATGAGTAAGTCTTAAGTATATTTTGTTAACTTGAGAAATAACATTTAAGGCTTTCTGATTTGGTATATAATAATAGTCTAGTAGCGATTGGGTAGGATACTTTGTAAAAATTATGAAACCTTGTTAAATTAATCTGCTACTTCATATTTACTGAGAAGGAGGAGACAGGTGGGAGAGACTTAGAAAGAAACAGAACAGTAACCAAAATATTACCCCAAAATGTGTATACATTAAATTTTATTAACTTGTTGAAGGCCATAAGTCTCAAGTTCTCAGGTGAACTGGCATGATTTTATTTAAAAGCATTTGGTGATGAGAGATATTCAAAGCTCTAAATCATACTGCCATTTTTTTCTCAACCCAACGGTGAAAAATCAGAAGATACATTTCATGCAAGCGTATCAGCATTCAGGACTACTTCAGATAATGATCTTGCAAATAAGGAAGACATTCAGTGAACACCCCTTACTGGTTTTGAGGGACAGGTGCAGGGATAAAAGACAATAGGAGTCTCAGTCTCCCCAGATCTGGGTTAATAGCAGACAGTGGGAGTTTGGGGAATGTCACTGACAACTGTCTACTGGGCTGGTCTATTATTTACACGGATGGTGTGTGAATGTGGGAGTGCTAAAAGGGACATACAGTTTTCAAACTCTTCTTCTGGCCTCTGAGATAAATCATTCC
>NW_009186648.1:3621-3968 GCF_000690835.1 Fulmarus glacialis
AGACAGCTTTCCTAACTTGTGTGTGTCCAGGTGTCAGTTCTCCCAAAAAGCTTTTGAACCTGTCAGTCAATTCAAACTCAATTGATGGGGAAGATGAATGTCTCAAAGATACTTAGCCCAGCCACCTTTGTTTTTTTTTTACAAAAAGAAGAACAGGAGTAATAAAAAAGAAGACCTTATTAATACCTCCACTGAACAAGAGAGTGTGGCATGCCCTTGCTTTTTAGTAGACAGCAGAGAAGCCACATGGGGTGAGGGATTATGAAAGCCTCACCTAAAAAAAAATTATTTGCGTTTTGCTCCTTATCAGTGAACTGGAGAACCTGCTCCTCGCTCAGGGCTACTCT
>NW_009186648.1:3999-8288 GCF_000690835.1 Fulmarus glacialis
CTGGTACTCAATAAACACAAGCTTAGATGGATTGCACTTCAAATGAGATACAATATGTTGGAAACTATACGTTTTTATTTCTAGTATTCGTCATCACGGTTTGTCTAAGTATTATGTCCCCTGTGGACAGATAGAGCCCTTCCCAGGAGACAACTGCTGTTGGAGAACTGGCTGTGCTAACACATTGTGCTGCTGTGTTGCAAATACTGTTGCAGATGTGCTAAAATACAGCATTGTACTGTTACGTGAGATATCGAAAGTCAAATCAGGAAATGGATGCATATAATAGTCTTACATTGTTCTGGTGGGAGATTTGACCTGTGAATTCTTTCACAGTCTTTTATAAGGACTTTTAAAATGCTGGCAATTTCTGTGCTTTTATGTCCTTTTTTCTCCCTCTACAAAAATAATATAATAGTAAACCATGAAATTCAAATCAAAACAAATTGTGGATGAAGACTGGATGAAATTCTATGCTTTGTGTTATACAGAATACCAGAATTTGTCTTGATCTTCTTAGTCATAAAATCTACTGTCTTAGCTTTGTGGGGTCTGACGGAAACCTGACAGTCCTTTCACATACAGACAGGTGGAGGAGCCTTGACTGTTGGAAATCTCACACTAATGGGCGACAACAGAAGTGGATGTTCTTTCTCAGGCTTTGTCCTTTAGCTGGTTCACTGTACGCTACATCCCAGTCCGAGGTTGATTGTGTTGTATAGCCACATCTGAGAGTTCAGAGCAATAGAGAAGATAATTTTAAATAAAAGAAGTATCATAGTTTGCAAGCCCTTAGAGGTGCCATCAGAGGGTGTGCTAGTCATTTGCCTGTTCAAACCAGCTCTCACCGTCTATCTATAGTAGCGCATGAAGGGCAGAGCTATGACCTGCCTCTGCCTTAAAAGGCAGAGCATCTGTGTTGACCTCAAAAAGTCAGATTTTGTGTGTGTGTGACTCCCTTTGGGACCTCTGTATGTGTTCATGTAGTATTATGCAGTTCTGAGTTTTCTAGGTGTTTAGATGACAAATTACTCTCTTGCATGAAACTTTCTTACGCATGCTGTGATTGCAACTGAAAGAGTTAGAATATATTGTGATGTGGTTTTCAACTTTCCTCTGTGGAATGAAAGCAGAGAAACTTTCATACCTAGGGAACTCAAAATAAATTATTCAGGCTCAGTGTTAACAGGAATTGGGCTGTTCTTAGACCACTATTCTAAAGAATTAATTTGAATGCAGATTACTAGCTTTAATGGACGAAGTATTGCCTGTTCATATTTCAGACTAATGTGATACACTTCTTACTCATGCCACTTTGCACCATCCAGCTGATGTCCTGGTTGTTGTTCACAGCCTGGCAAAACTACTCTAGTGATGCGTAAAATAGGGTGTAAACTTAGACAAGAAGACATTTCTTCTTTCCTGAGTACCATCTCTGAGAGGTGGTAAATACTGAAGCTTTAATAATTTAAATATTGAAATATTTTTCCACTAATGTTAACTTTTTCTGTTGTGCACATTTTTTTCTTTTTCTACTTTTGTAGGTTGCAGCTGTGCAGATATGATTTTGTACTGATGGAGAACACTGAACTGACCTTCAAACCTATCCCTTGCCCAGAGAGGGGTACACGAAGAGAGAGCTTCTACTAACTTAATTTCTCTCACAGCAGTGACATTTTGATTCTTCCTCAGGATAAAGACTGCAAAGAGAAAGGAAATGAGATAAGCTAGATTTATTTTCAAGAGTCTACCTGGTAATATGTATTACTTGCTTTGAGTGCCTTAGGGTGTAATTAATTGAAAAGTTCAGATATCTATGTATTTGGGAAATTTGAATAAAGTGAATGTATCATGGTAGAGAACATGCAATGGTCTATTCGTTATTATCTGTTAGCAATGAAGCAACTACTGAATTAAATATGAATTATCTGCATAATCCTGGCACATTATTTGTCGTCATACATATATTTAATTATTTATTATTTATAATGTCTTTTACATGGAAACATAATTATCTGCCTACTAAGTGAATTTAATATACTGTACATGTGATCTACAGATCTGCAGTTTTGCTGTGCTATATTCATTGGATAAATGAATTCACATTTTCTCATTATGTAATATCTCAGTCTCTGAGAGATGGAACAATAAGATTTGTGGGCATATATGTAAATTTGCTATTTAAATCAATTATCTTTATGCTCATTGTAGATTAATATTATTGCAACCATTCAGATTTTTTTCTATTAAACGTATGGACAGGGCAGTGATGTTTCAGGTATGAAGCAACCCTGAAGTCTATTCTGAAGAGAATAACTTAAAGATGAAATAAATGCGTTTTCGATTCATTTCTGTTTGGCCCTCTTGGAATTAGAGCTGCTGCTTAGGTTGAGATTGATGACAGCATTTCACCTATTGGAATGTGAGCAGGAATAAGCCCTACATAAATATTTCCTCCTCCAGTTCAGAAAAAGGTTTTCCAATGCCAGATTGCCTTTCCTGATGGTACTGATTGAAGAACAGATATGTATATTTTTCTTCTTTAAGGTTGTTTTATGTATTTAACCCTGGTTTCTCATGTAAATGAGTCCTATGTATGTTATCCTTTTCCTTTCTTTCCTATGTCCCCACTGTCCCTGCTCTTGACAGCAATACTTGGTTGAACCTATTGACCAATTTCATCTGAATGTCAGAGTGGGATGTCCAAAACCTATGAATTGTAAGTTTTATTGAAAGTCAACAGCTGGATTAGAAGGAAGATGGACGATAGTGTCCTAAGGAAAGAAAAGCAAGTTATAACTGTCCTTTTCATTGCAAGAGGCAGCTCCAGCATGTTGGTCAGTATGTGCAAAGCTCTGAACCAGCCATGCTTTTACTTGTCTAGACACACCAAAAAAATACAGAACTGTAGATAGACTTGCTCATGGACTGACTTTTTAAAAAAATTATTTATTCTGTGGAAATGGTAGTTACGTTACCATAGGTTTTCTCAGGTGGTGTCTTTCTCAGCTTTATCATTTTATTTTATACTTCTTTGTTCCTTTCCTCTAAGGGAGTCATTAGGAGATACACAGGAAAAGACATTTTTGTCTGCTTAGATACATATGTATGGAGGGGTGGTGGTTTTTTTTTTATTTCTCCTCCCCTTTTTTTTTGTAAACTGCTGTTATTCTGCTTGTTTTCACCCTGCAGGTTTTTGTCCAGACTTGCTCTCATCACCCCTAGCTTCCCCTTTACAGGTCTCCGAGCCTCCTTTATTTCATCATCTTGCCTCCAAATACCTGTTTCTTATATCACTTTAAAAAAGCATGGAGACTTCAGAGTAGATTTCAAATGTCTTGAACTAGAATCTTTCAATGGGTGACACATGTTCAGGCATAGAAATGTATCAGATGGCCTTTTAAGTTTCCTTTTAATGTTGCTTCCTACAACTTCTCTGAAGTTTTATATTTTTATACATTTTTAATTTTTTAAAATTTTTTTTGAAATTTTTTATATTCTCACTTTTTTTTTCCCCATTGATTTTATGTCCTGCTGAGAAGAATTGAAGTACAGAGATATGAATATGATTTTTGACTATAAACTTTTATTTTGCTTGAGATATTAAATTACAAGTTAATATCTGGAAAAAATAATGAAATTGTATTAGCTCTAAATTGCCAGTGTAAATGGTAGATATACTTCTCTTTCCAGTAATGGAACTGAGTGCTTGTTTATTACTGCAGCTATTATTGATGTAGTTGTCAAACAAGTGGTTTTTTTCCCTATTTTGTGGATTGTTTAACCGTACGAGCTTGATTGTCAACAGCTTACTCTATTAAAGACAGAGACATATAAAAGTCTACCTTTTCAGCATTTGCTGGGGTTCCATTTTCACTATGAACTATATCCTTTGCCATTTACTTGCTCCCCAAATTAGGATAGAACTCTGGTATTGCAGCCCTTGGAAAGGAGAACTTGCACTAATATATGCTTTTAGACAGTAGTTGTAACTCATACACAACGGACTACTAGCCTCATGCATCCTTTATCTATCATGTAAACATACTGGCAAAATGGTGGCTACACAGGCAGTCATGATATATTGAGTTCTGGGTTAGAGCATAAAACATGAGCAAGAAAATGTGAAGAATTGAGGACTGAGATACCTTCCTAGAATTTTTCCATTATAAAGGCATGGAAAAAATGTGAGGTAAGGTGCTGTTAAAAAGATACAAGGAGACATACGGGCATGACTAATAGTGTTGCACAGTGGTGCGGTATTGTCCTGGTTCCGTCTGGGACAGAGT
>NW_009186649.1:0-31307 GCF_000690835.1 Fulmarus glacialis
AGCAGATCAACACTCCTGCCCAACTTGGGTTTTGTTAATTGCCTAGTGTTTTCGTTTTGTTTTGCTGAAGGTTTACAGTGAATTAGGCCACAAAAGGAACATTTAGCCGTGTAACAGAATAATACATTGTTGTAGGGATGGGGGCAGAAATAAGAGCATGACAGCTTCCTCTGTGTAGCATCATGTATTTTTTAATATGAACCTGTTCAAATTACTCTTTCAAACTGACTGCTTAGCAGGGGCTGTCTAGGTAGGAAATGTGATCCTGTTTGTCACAGGGTCTGTCAATGTCTGAATGGAACTGCTAAATTGATTTACAGTGTTTTAGCACAGCTACTCCTGGACATGCGAGGCTAGAGTTACAGAACAATTAGTGTGAAGACATCAGTGGTATTTTATTTATGAAAGGCCTGTTCACATTCTGTAATTAGGCCGATCTAACCACAATTATTTATGAGCTGTAGTTGGCAAAAAATATTCTCAAAAAGTTAATTACAGTAGACAGTGACCAAGGACATCCTGATCTGTAAATGTTTTGCAGCTAAACCAGTGTTACTTATATAGATACTTCCATTAAGAAATTTTTATATCCTCCCTACTTCTTGTATAGGACATGTTCAGACAGCACATATAGAGGAGATGATGCTTTTCAGATCAGATGCAGAAGTGGAACGTGTGCATGGTCTTAGCCCCAAATAGGCTTAAAGCCTCACTTAAGATGATTTAAGTTAACCCTTTTTCCTTTGCTTTGCCATGGAGCAAGAGGGTGTACATGTACTTCCAGCAAACATGCTGCTTGTGTTATCTCAGCCTTTATAGATAAAGTCTTTGCACCTTCTTCCTGATTCTTTGGGAAGTTTTGCCTGACTGAAGATCAAACAGTCAACAGTCATCTGAACATGAGCTTTTTTGAGGTGCCTCAGCACCAGACTAAGATGCAGATTATCATTTGTTCCCCTGAGATCCCTTGACAGTTCTCACATTCAGAAGTAGAACGCTTTCAGTTCCTTGCATTTTTACCTGAATAAAATTACTTGAATGTACAGCTTATTTTGCAGATGATGGTACTTGCTGCTGTTTATCAATATGGTATTTAATTATTTCTTAGATTTTTCAGAGTTGCCGGGTGTGCATAGGTATCTATCCTCAACAGCTTGTGTTGTGGGGAGGTAAAGACCCTTTCTCTCAGTCTCAGTTTTTTTAAAGGCAAAAGGATTCTGTGTAGGAGCCAAGACCCTTAACTAATATTTTCATTGTCTTTGGTAGCAGCAGGGCAAAACATACAGTGAAAGCAGATCAAACTTGGGGAAGAGAGCTAATGGAAGTAAGGTGACTGAAGTGATGTTGCCTGCAGGCTTGTGTTTTGTTTGAGGGATGTCATCGTCACATGCTTGGCTCAGGTCTGAACCTAAATTTGTGCTGTAGCTTGTAGTCCATCTATCCAGCTATGCCCCCCCGCAGCCAGGCTGTTGCATCCCATAGCTTGGATTTGAGGGTTTTGCGAGAGGGAGAGCCTGAGGCAAACCTACCTGAGCAGCCTGGGCCCCATCATTGGGGATGAAGCCACAATGAATCACACACAAATTTATACCAAATGATGGCAACTGGTAGGGGTATCTTCTAAAATCGGCTTTCTATCATGTGAGTGGAAGTGCCCCTTACTGCAAATTCAGGCAGACTGCCTTGAAGTGGCTTGCACAGCCCCATTTGGCTTTGCAGTGCCTGGGGAGAGAAGTTCTCATGAAGCCATGCAGGCAACACGCACTTGGTCCTTGCTTGGGAGACTTGTTGGGGCATGAGGCAGTCTGGGCTAAACTTGCACGGTGTCCATCACCTTTGTTAGAGAAACTCTTGCTAACATGCAAAAAACTGGCAGAGAAGGCATCCAGATGAAAGTTGTTTTTTTTGGTATGTTTTCCTTTTGCTTTCTCAGGCATATGAAAAAGAAAACAAAAGAAAAAATAGGCCTCTTAACAGGCCTTTTAAATGTTAGAAATGGTTTAAAAAAAATCAATAATTCCATCGATCTTCAAATCTTCTAACGCTGTTATTGTCAAGAATTTCTTCAAGTATCTTTGAATGGAATAATATAGAAACAAAGGCCATTATGGTAATATAAGAGGTTGGTGACTTGTGCTGATAAACTTGTTAATATTTAGAATATGATAAAAATCTCTTGGCCCTTGTTCAGTCTCGTTTATTGTAGCACTTTCTGACAGGTTTGCATGAAACCGAATCCACGCTGGAGAACCGAGACACTCACTTTACTGGACAATTGTCTAAGACTGGGGATGGTACAGGTAAGCTGAGGATTGTTTCCTTAAGGCCTTCTTAACTTTTATGTATTGTGTTTACATTCTCATTAAAGTGCACCAGCCTGTATATCTAATAATAAACACTACTTATTCCCTTGATAAACTGCTGGTTTATTCCCCAGTTTCTAGGCCCTTTCCTTATCTGATCTCTGCTCATGCATGGTGGTTTTTTCCCCACTGATCTCTCAGTTTGTCTTCATTACACATCTCAGAGGTTGCTCAATGAAGGCTGGTCTCAAATAGCACTTGCTTTTGAAGGTTTGATTGCTTGATTTGGGGACCTAAAAGCTCTTGGCTGGTTTATAATTCAATGATTGGTTTTTTTCCTCCAATATTACATGCATTTGTGTACGTTCTTTCTCTGGCCTTAAGTATAGTGATAGACAGACTGTATTTCATAAACACTACAATTGGCAAATTTGGATGAATCTTATAAGATACTATATATGGATTTGTGTATCTGTGTGCATTATCACAATTTCCAAATCACTCCAATATTTCTAAAAGTTCACTGTGTATGAGTTTTATTTTTCTGTCAGTGAAAAGAAACATATGAATAGCTGCTGACATATGAGCCTTCATATCACTATGTTATTACTACTGGTGAAAACCCCAAAACAAAGATCTAAAATAAAAAGCAACCAGAAACTTTACTAAGCTGTCAGGTATATCAGATACTGCCAACAACTTCTCATCCTAGCAGTTTTTGTCTGGGCAATTTCCCGTAAAAATTTGAATGAGAAGGGTTTATCCATGGCGATAGCAGGCAGGAGGGGTTTGGTGAAGAAGAGGGTAGTGATTTGATAATTCAGGTTGGGACTGTCACTTCCTACATCAAGTAAATGTGGGAAGCCAACAGCGATGGTTGTCAGAGACATGGACAAATAGGGGCCAGGTCAGGTATTGCTGGTGGTGCTTGGAGGATGGGAAGCTCCAGGTAAGAGAAAAAAACAGTCAAGACTGGTAAAGTCACTTTGAAATTGATAACACAAACCTTGAACTTGATGTGGTAAGATAAGATGGGGCAACAGGCTAAAAAGATGATCTTAGCTGCTGTGGGGATCGTATGAACACTTCCTGGCCCTGGCCTTGCTAATGTATAGGGTGATGTAAGTTGGTGCATTTTCAACGTCAAGGGACTTTAAACAAAATCCCTCTCCTCTTCTGTTCATTTTTATTTTCTTATGGCCTATTACATGTAAATCACATCAATATACTCTCCACTGTGCATAGGCTGAGCAGATGCAATGTTGATTTAAGAAAGCTTACCTGAGTCTAGAGAAGTCTACCTTGCTTTAAGAGATCTGATCCTTATACATCCCTTTGAAGTTAGCCTAGTGTCCAATAATTCCTCTCTTTAATTCTGATCCATACATTTGCATATAATTTTTCTACTGAAAATATTTCCACAACTGTCAAGCTGCATAAATTGTTTCTGAATCCAGCGCAACTGCTGTGCAAATGGGAGCAGAATTGAGACTCTTAGGCAAATATCTGAAGGTTAATTATTATCCTGATTTAATGAAGGTTACTGTGAATCTGATTATAATAATACTGAATTACCGGAATAGTACCTCTGAAAACACATGTTAACAATGCAGGTCCACGGTCACTGTCTCCCATTGTATCCCAGTTTTTTATGCTGAGACTGACAATGCAATTTTAAGACTATGTGGGTATAGTTTTCGTTGTGATTAAACAAACTCTTGCTGGATCTTTTTGACATTCAGCTGTTGCTGAAGATGTTAAAGCAAAAGTAAATGTACTAATCATTGGTAACAAAGCAGCCTAATCCACGCTGACCTACAATTTGTTTAGGATCCTTTGGAGCAACAAAGAGATTAAAGTATATAAAAAAGAAGAGGTAAACAGTGGGTCAGAGATTAGAAGTGAAAAAGGAAAAGGCTGGCTTCCCCCAGACCACACACTGATAGTGGACCTTTGGTCAGTGATTGTTGGAAAATGTTTCATGTTTCATTCTCCCCCAGAACCTTAGAAACAGAAGGTTTGATTGGCACTTGTCATGGCTGATAGAGAGACGAAGATGCGTTGGTAAAAAGGAGAGGGAGGCAGCCGTGTCAAAAGCAAAAGTAGTCAAAGGATGATTCCTCCTTTCTGTGGTTTTGTCTCTTCCTAAATTATTCAAATCTGGGTGGCATCTTAGGATAACTGGCATTTTGACACAGCTTAAAGGATTGTCTCACTAACTCTATTGAACTAAGGCTGCCATCCTTTTTAAAAAAAATTATAAAGAGGCAGATCTTCTATAATCTGATATGTATACAAACCAAAGGCAGCTTGATGCAGGCATCTTAAATATTTTGGATGGGGGGCCAGCAATTTTATCCATTTTGTGACTGATTATCTTCTGCATCCGTCTGCAAGAATGCTACTTATTGGTTTAAAAAAGCCTTTATTTGATTTTCTTTAGAATATCCATAGTTGTTTGCAATGCATCTGGTGGTTACAAATCCAAGTCAGGCCAGCTGGATTAGAATCAACAAACGTAGGGAATTTTCTCAGTAGAAAGAAGGTACCTCACCAACGGGGACTCTCCTCTATTGATGGTCCTCCTGATTATGGATTTTTCTTTTAGGGGCAATTTTCTTTCTTTCTTTCTTTTCAGAAAGCGACCGTGTCCCCCCTTAGTGCTTTGTCTGAATCATGCTGGCTGGTGTAAATGGGCTCCCCAGGGTTAGGAGCTCCTCTGTCATTCTAAGCTGCCATTTTACGCTTTGGTGTCCTCTTCACTTATCCATAACCAAAGCCAAATCCTGCTCACTTTATTCACAGGAATCACCCACTGAAATAAATAATTGCATAAATTTAGCAGGATTAGATGTCCAGTGGTATTCTGTGCTTAACTTATTAAAATCATTCAGCAAAGCCCATGCTTCCCACACAGTTACAACCATCCCAACTGGCTGCAGTTAGCAGGAAAAATACCATCTTGGTCCTTGCATTGATGTGTTTGCTTTGAGCTCCTAGCAAGCCAACCATGGGCCTTCATTGTCTGGCTCAGTTTTTTAATTCCTAGTGAAGAAAGTCTTTGGTTTTCTGAAAGGGCCAACTACATTGGGCAGACTCCTTGCATGTAGGGTGCCCAGGGAGTTTCAGAGGTCCTTCATCCCCATCCAAAAACGGCCAGTAAGCTAAAGGCTTCCTAATGGACCGATTAAAGTGTCAAATAAAGCTAACTGCTCAAGCACAGCTTTTAGTGATAAAATGTTGAATTCTAGACAGATTTGGCTGATTTTTTTTTTTCCTAGCTGCCAGTTTAGCCCATAAGATGAATGTTCCAGACTTTATGAACAGGGCATGCAGATTCATTATTCCAGTAACACACACCAAGGTAGTTGTGCAAAGTTTCTGAGGACACAGCTGAAATGAAAGTACTCCCAACACTGGGAACGTGAGGTAAGCACCTTCTTATTTGGCAACAGAAGTAGGAACACTCGGTGCTTTGAACTATTACATTATGTTTTTCTTAACTGTTCACCAGGGAAGGGCCAAAAGAGATGCACACCTAATCCTTTGTTTTCTGATTTGGAACAATTCTTACTATTCATACCTTTATGTATGATTTACTTTTTGTCATCTAGCATTATAAGAACCAGTTGAAGATTCACATGAAAAGAAAGATAGCTTTTGCACTGGAGGTGGGATTTCTGAACTCTGCGGAAGGCCTGCATGAGACCCTTCATGTGGGCTTGGGTAGACCTCCCAACCTGGATTACAGAAACCCCCAAGATGCGAAGCAGCAGTAGGAAGAAGAGGAGGAGAAAGCACGAGTCTTTCATGTTAATTCAAAACTCAAGAAGCCTCAGATCCCCCTTGCCAAGGTACTGAAAATATGACCATCTCTGGCTTCCAAGATGGTGAGTTTTTATGTTTAAGCCTGTATTTGATTCCAAAGATTAAATGGGAAGAGGGTAGCTGCACCATTAGAAACAAACCCCTTCCCCCACTGTTTTCTATTATGTTGCCATACTTCAGACATGATCGTGATTATCAAATAACCCTTAATCAGCAGGAATACACTCCTGAAGATTATGTCCTCTGTAAAGTGATATCGTTCATGATAGCAGAAGAGAGACAGGGGGTTTATTTTCAAAACTACATAATACACTCAAAACCCGAGCAAGCCTTCCTTTTACACAACTGAACCAATTTGTCTGTATGAAATAATTGAATTGTCATGTGCAATTGCCCAGAAGAAATTCTGAGTCTGCACCAGTGACATGCATGAAAGTTACAATTTTTTGCATGTGCAGTTCAAGCTGCTCTACTATATAATCCTGACCCAAAGAGTTTTCAAATGCTGTTTCATCTGATTAGAACTAAAAACATCCTTGCCGATGTAACCATGTGATTGGCAAATAAGACTTGCATCCTGTAATGTATAAGCCTTCACAGGCTCCAGTACGAGGTCCCAGATTTAAATTAGCACAAATAAAACAAAATGCTGACCCACCAGAATATCCTAAACTGGAATTATTTGTCCAGATTGCTGAAATCAGTGGCCTTAAAGTGCCAACTATATGATCTGTATTTCCCTCAAACTGTGAAATTAGATTCCTTTTATGGATCCATCACGGTAGTATTGAGCCATTAGATACATCATACTACACTTGTCAGACAGCCTTCCCTGTTCATCGGGACTGTAAAGCATATTAAGCAGACAATAATAGTACCCTTCAGGATGATTAGGTTGTCACGTTTTCCAGTCGAATAATGTACTTTGATCCTGTATCCCACAGGCAGCAGAGGGCTTCTTTGAAACCCAGGTCCTCCATACTCCACTTGCAGAGGGTGGTGCCAGGGACATTTCTTCCTCCTCTGCCGTCGAGTTTCCTTCTCCGATCCTTCCAGTGTGGTATCTATGAAAGTCAGCACAGATGCCAGGTCTTCAGCCAGCCACGCTTCATCCCGTGGTACCAGTTCCTGGAAAGAGGCTGAAATGTGCTGGCAGACTGCAAAGTCACAATGCAGAGTGAAAAGAGAGTTGTTCAAACAACATCTAATGGACTTAATCCCCACTTCCTGCCCTTTCAGGATAACAACCCAGTTTCAAAGGCAGACTAATACACAACTCCTAGGAACAGTTTGACAGAGTTAAAACATCCATCAGACTGAAACTGGTGGCAAATAAAAGTCTCTCAAGAGGTTAGAAAGGTGAAAGACAAATTTCTTCTGTGAATATTTCAATCTACCCAGTGACCTGCAGCCTGGCCATGACCAGGCGTGAAAAACGCAGCCTGCCCAGAGCAGTCCTTGCCCTCCTGGCCTCGTCATCCCGATTTCCTCACTGTATATGCCAAGGCCTGGGTGGCTCTGGAGCTGTTTTGGTGCCATGCAGGGAAAATTGCATCTGGCTCTTGTAGATGTTAAATTTAACTTAAGTGGGGCCAAACTCACTTCCAACTGTGTTTCCTGTTTAAAGTCAAGAAGTATTTCAGCGGCCAATTTCGGCTGTATCATCCCTATGTTTAGTGGTGAGTATCCCTGCCTGTCATGCGGGAGACCAGGGTTTGATTCCCCAACAGCGAAATAAAAAAATTCGGAGACATTATCGCTCTCTACAACTACCTGAAGGGAGGTTGTAGCGAGGTGGGTGTTGGTCTCTTCTCCCAAGTAACAAGCAATAGGACAAGAGGAAATGGCCTCATGTTGCACCAGGGGACGTTTAGACTGGATATTAGGAAAAATTTCTTCACCAAAAGGGTTGTCAAGGGTTGGAACAGGCTGCCTAGGGAAGTTGTTGAGTGACCATCCCTGGAAGTATTTAAAAGACGTGTAGGTATGGTGCTTAGGGACATGGTTTAGTGGTGGACTTGGCAGTGCTAGGTTAACAGTTGGACTCGATGATCTTAAAGGTCTTTTCCAACCCAAACGATTCTATGATTCTATGATTCTATGATTCGATGTTTACCTCTTCCAGTAGCTGCTCCCTTTATTTGATGGTATCTGTACAAGAAAAAAAACACAACCGAAAATCCCACTGAGAAATGTTCCCTATTGCTTCTCAGGAAATTCCCTCCCAAGGTGGTGGTGGGTGGATGATACGATATCACTGACTTTAGGCCTCCTCCAGCTGTGTTAGAAGTACCATGGCTGTGGTGCAAAGTCATGATCTGTTTTAATGGGTCAATTTTGTACTTGCCATTTTTATGTCATGCAAAGTGATGATCATCTCGGCCACTTTTTTTCTTTTATCAGGTCTTTTTCATCCTCTTTCAGTGGCATTAAACCAGCATGGGGACGTTAGTGTCGCGTAACTCCATGTTGTACCTTTCTGGCTGTCTTGACAGAAATACAACTGCATGTTCACGCCTGGTTTGGATCCCGTTTGTAGAGCTGGGGATCTGCTACAGCGTGTTCTCCTGTTAATGATCATAGCGGTGTCACATAAGTCTTTCGAGGTGTCAGCATCAATTTGAGCTTTTCCACTACCACATACGCGTATGTGCAAATGAGCTGTGGGGTTTCTTTCCCCGTTGTCAGCTGTGTGCGTTGTGCCAGTGCTCCTCTTCTGGGCTGGGGCATCCTCCTCCTCCGAATCGCTGCTGACAGCTCCTAAGAGCTCAAGCGGCGGCCCCGTAGCCACTTTTCCTATCCACGCTTGCTGTCGGCAAGATTCAGGCTGAAAATGCCAACAAAGCAAATTATATGCTATTGTACCATCATGCTACAATCATTTCTGTAGAAAATGTGCCTTTAATAAGTGCATTGTAAGAAGTTCCCTTCTCTTTTGTGTTTAGCATAATGAACTTTCAGACAGCGCTTTAAAGAAAGCATAGCAGTCACTAAGCTCCTATTTCTGTGTTTATTTATCCAGCAATTTACATCAAGCGACAAGTATAATTAGCTTTTCTGGATAAACACTAAGCAAACTGGGAGTATTTTAAAAACATAATAGGGCACCCTGCAGTGGTTATCTTTTTTTAATACTTTATTCAGAAAAGATATTCCCAGATGCCACAGATTCTCCTGTTTGGCATTGCTCAGTGGTGTTTCAAGACCCTTGCTGAGCCTTGTCTGCAGGCAGGCGGCTGCCCTCAAGAGTCATTAAGGGGCCTTATCTAGCAGAGGACTTAAAGGTGTGCTGCTAGGTAGTTTGGCCAAATTAACACTTTCTAACGGTTTAATCAAATAGAAGCAACTGGGCCTTGACTCAGTCCTGTCATGAGGAGGCTTAATGAGGTGGAGCAAAGGCCAGAGAAAGCCCCAGCCGGGACTATCCACGAACTAGCACAGCAGAGGTGCAAATACCAGGGAAGGGCTTGATGCTGGTGTTCTGAGGTGTGCGTAGATAGCACAGTGCAGCTCCTGGCTACAAGGGCCCAATGAACTGGTGCTCCTGGGCCTTTGTGTCTAACCCTACAGAGTAAGCCTCAGGTGTTGAGCTGGTGTCTGGGATCATGGCATGCACTGCTCAGAGGAAAGAGGGACTGATGGGCTTTGTCCCCTCTCAGGTTGTTATAGATCATTTTTATAATGATGTGCCTTTATTTTCGCAAAGATGATCATATGAATCCAGAACTGGCTCCTTGTGGTTTCTATGTGCTGTTCTGAGCTCCTAGATGTGAGTCAGATTGTATCTGTCCTCTCACCCCTGACACGTTTCCCTTTTCCTGGTAGAGCCCGGTCCTGGAAACCGGTGGTTTCCCTGTGATCTTCAGAGCAATTTGCCCAGAAGCGTCCATCCCTTGAGACCTTGAGTAGCCTCTGCACTGCTGTTCCTGCCCAGGGTCACATGGAGGGAGGTCAGCAGAGTGGAGACCTCATTTGCCCGTGAAACTGTAAGTTGGAAGTGGGTCTTTACAAGCTGTCTCTTTAGTCAGCAGAGACATATAATTTCTGCTACCTGTCTGGAAAAGCCTACTTTTCTCCATTGACTACAGAGGGAGCCTTATGTGCCCTAGTTTACGCTACCTACTAACATTAGCTAGTAAGCAGTGTTTTCCTCCTTCGGTGGGCTGCAAAGAAGTTCTTACAAAGCCCTCTGGGCTGGCCTCCCAGGAGCTGTTAGCTACTGCTCTGCTCCAGCAGGGTTGCCCGTTGGAGCTATGTAGAGCGACAGCACGAACTCCACAGCTTTGGAGGCTTGTAACGAGACAGCAGCAGTTCCTTTCACCAGAAGAATAGCAAGGGGAAGTAGGAGGGAGAAACTGTGTTTATGCATCAGGCCTTTCCTCTTTCACACCTCCGTAGTGAACAGTTGGATGTTGCTTATTTTTGGAACAAACAAAATTCAGCAAACACCATCTGCTTCTGACAAAATGAGCAGCACTCGCTAAAACAGAAACAACAATATGCATTAAAATACCTCTGAAAGAACAACAGGCCCCATAAAAATATAACAAAGGCTGAGTTTTTGTTTGATGCCAAAAATATGGATAGAAAGAAATGTTTGTATTAAATCTAAAATAGAGCTGTACCTAACAGAATCCTAAAATAAACCAAAAAATGACTTTGATGTTTTTCTGCATGAAGTCAAAGTCAGAAATTTAGCAACTGCTTATTAATCTGTCTCATCACAAGGCATCTGGGACACCACACAGAAGTTGCAACAGCAGTTTGCGGTGTCATGAACCAGTTTTTCCCTTCGATAAAACCGAAAGCAGTTCAATCTGATGGGCAAATTCCAAGCTGTCATCTCAGATATTGTCACTTGTTCAGCTTTGTCTTTCTGGAAATGGTGCAAGCCAGTGAATGCCCAGTCCTAATCCTTGCCCTAGTGAAACAATTCCCTAAATGAAGATCCCTGGAGCACCCTCATGCTGGGAGGGTGCCTGGATGCTTCTCTGCTTCTCAGAGTATGTCTGATATAATCATCACTCAGTGTCACAAAAAGAGACTCTTCAGCGCTTATGTAGTTAAGAGCATCGCTCTGCTGACATTGCACAGCATGGCTCTTCTCTAGTCCCCTCCTAAGTGGACTGTGAAGAGGGAATTGGACAGCTTTTCTGTGACATTGGCATCAATATCACATCAATGCTATGTGGACACTGCTCACTTCCAAGGGCTGTCTCTGTAATCGTGTCATCACCTGAACTGTCATCCACATAAAAGACCCTTAATGTGCCCTCGGACTACTCCAGGCCTCTATCCCTAGGTAACAGCTAGGTAACAAGCTGCTCACACAGTTTCTGGTTTTGGAAGACCTTGGCAAATTTGTAATGCCATCTACAAATTACGTACATCATCCATATGGAAAAAAGGGCATGGGCCTCCTCTTGGGAACAGGAGGCAACCCAGGCCATGGGCTCCTAGGATCTCGGCAAAGGGGCTAACCACAGCAAGATTGTGTTCATGGAAAACTGCACAACCTGTGGAGCAATGTGGGTGGAGGTGACCTGGCCATGTTGTAGGTATTTTAGCCAACCTGCGCAGCTCCAGATGGAAGCAATGCTTGCTGGATAGGTGTGCGTACAATAAGAGAGAGATACCATCCTTGTAGCCCTGCCTTCCATACCGTCTGGGTACTGGCAGGACACTTAGGATGGTGCTTGAATGTGTTCAGTGTACATGGTCAGGAAATCAGGCCTTGAGAGCATTGCCAGGGACTCTGTTTCCAGCCAGAAGTAATGTAACAAATCTAGGCCTCGTTCATGTTCTCTGATTTATTCATGTGAAATTGTATTAGAGCTGTTGGCCATGGTATTGATCTGGAAATTCATCTTCAGTGGACTATTCATTTTGACCCTCGGATCTTTCTATTAAGAAGTCTTTACATCTCGTCACTTCAAAACTTATATTGCTTTCCTGTTTTCAGCTAGCTAAACCATCCAGATTATTCTGGATCAGCAACAAAGCTGCTTAGTAATTTATCATCCTCCCGAGCAACTGGCCCTCTGTGGTCTTCTTTAGTGACAAGTTTTTCTTGTGCATCATTGACAAAGATGTTAAATAGGAGTGGGCCAAGATAGAGCTCAATAAATGTTCTTCATTTGTTATTACATTTTTAGACCTGTCAGCCAATTTTTAACCCACTGAATAGGTAGCATGATAGTTTTGTGTCATTGTGGTGTCTTAATCAAAATTTCATGTGATACCAAGTGAAATACACAGTAGAAGTCCTAAGTCTATTACCTGTATCAACCAAACCAGTAATCTTATCCAAAAAAGAAATCAAGTTAGTTTGACAAGATCTATTTTCATAAACCTGTGTTGACTGGCATTAATTATATTTCCCTCCTTCCATTCTTTATTAATCAAATCCCTTATCAGCTGCTGCACTGTTTTGCCTGGGTTTGATGTCAAGCTGACAGGTCTATAATTACCTGGGTCGTGCCATTTACCCTTTTTAAACAGTGGCACAATATTAGCTTTCTTCCCAGCTCTGGCGCTTCCTTGGTGTTCGGTTAGTGAGGAACTGTTCTGATTTCTGTTAAAACTCTTGGAAACAATTTTCCACGTTGGTTGATGTCTAACTCTTGTGTTTGCTTTTTAATACACCTATAAGCTGCTATTACAATGGAAGGTACTTCGTGATCATCCTATGATTTCATTACATCAATGAGCTCAGTATAGCAGTTTGGTGGTTTTTTAATTACACCAAAGGGCTATATTTTGAGCACTTCTGCTTTTTCTTTATTGCTATTACTGGGATTTATATCCCTTCTTCTTACTGTCAGTATACTAATGCCATTGTTAGGATTCCTTTTGTTTCTGATATAGTTTAAATCTTCCATTGTGCTCATTACCTCAAGGCACCTTATGAGCTTTAAGTGAGCAGACTTCCAAAATTACCCACAATTTGACTAAGGAGCTCAGCCTCATGGAAGTCAGCAAATTTCCCAGGGTCCTTCACAGCACATGTAGATGTTGCCATCATGCCTAATGCGATATTGTGTGACTCACCCAAAAGAGCCTGGGCAGTCAGGTCTTTGGAGGCTCAGCCCGTGCTGGGTTCATGGTGCATCCTTTCCTGGGGGGAAACAGTGGTAGTGGTGGGGGTTGGTGGACTGTACTGCTTACTAACTGACCTAAGGACCTCTTTGGTCTTTCCATGCAGCCCCTGCAGGATACCCATTAGAAATGTATTCATGACCTTCAGAAAAGAAGATAAAGAAGGAAGGCATGAGTATACAATAACGGGGTGGAGGAAACTCTCAAATATTAAAAAGGGGGCAAAAGAATTATTTCCTTTTCTCAGTGGTGTGGGTGGGAGATATGGGAGAACATGGCATAAATCTCTGCTCACATTCCTCCTGTCTTGTTGAGGAACACCTTGGTTTTGTTGTGTTTAAACATTAAAGAAGTCTTTTGGGGAAGGAGAGAAGAAGATAATGTTTTTTTTAGACAGGTTCCTGCTGTAGATTACCATTTCATGCTACACTGCATAGAAGAAAACAACCTGTGCCCTTTAAAGGAAAGTGTGGGGGTGGGCAGGGTGCTGGTATCAGGGAAGGGGAGGCAAGCGCTCAGTATGTAATCAGATAAAGCGAGCTGTTTCGTATAAGTGTGTTAGCTTTGTCCAAGCTCCTAGCATCTTCAATGGTCCAAAGCGCACTCTTCATTTGTCACCCCAGCGCACCTTTTGTGTGAATAATTTCCCATTGGTATTACCCAGAGCTTGGAGTCGATAGCTGACTAGCCTCTTTGCTTGTACTATTATTTCCAGCAAGCTTCATACATCTGCAATAAATCCAGGAGGATTTGCAAGTGGGCTGAGGAAGTATGAGTGACAGAATGAGCTGATAAGGCCTGAGTCCCACAGAAACAAAAGGCTTCCCATTTTGTCCTGACAAGACAGGCACTGCCTTGGAATTGATTTGATTTGATCAAGTTTTTGCCAGCTGACCCCAGAAGTTCATGCAAGTGAAGAATTAAGCCGCCAAGCTCTCTCACGCTCACTAGTAAACCTTCACATTGGTGCCAAGGATGAGATCTGTTGTGAGTTGGGTTGCCTGCTTGTTTTCATAAAGCGGGATCACTGAGGCTTTTTCTGCTGACGCTTTTTTGATGGTAAGAAACTGGAAAGTGTCCAATGACCCACAGCTCTGTGGACAGAGCATCTTGGAAGAAAACTTAGTTGCAAAGCCAGGTATCAAGCTACAATGCTATTGATCTTTAATACACCCTGAAAGGTTAATGAGGCAAAGCATAATAAATTTCTATAAATCCTTATTCTTATGCTTGTGCCTAACCAGGAAAGCATGAGACAGAAGCAGCATGAATTGGAAGGTCTGCCTGATATTATAGAGTCAGACATGTTCGAAAGTCAGCGGAAAATCTTTAGGAGGGTGTAAAAAGGTGCAGGTCTACTACTGCTTTGGTAAAACTGAAGACAAACTTGGCATGTTGGCTTGCACGAAGTTTGGCAGGAAAGCATGACTGGACTGGGCAGCCGGGCTAGCAAAGGAAAAACTGGTGTCAGAAAATTAAACCTTTCCAAAAAGAACAGGGGCTTGAGAGAAATGGATTTTTTCATAACAGATGTCATTATTTGAGCTACACAATACACTGATGCGTAAGATTTATCAAGGGCTACAGGTGCTGTGAAATAGATTCTCCTGCCCATCTATTGGGCCTGTGTGAGGGGTACACATAGACCTTCTTCAGTTTCATCCCACTTTATTGAGAATCTTCTCTTACCTGCTCACTCTTTAGCTGATTAGTTGCATTTATATATTTATGCCCAGGGAGGCTGAGTTTGGTGATATACAGGTGAATTTCTTCCTCTTGGTCTTTCCTATTACACAGCAGAGCTTTAGGAACAGCAGACTGGCTGTCCCTTGCTGTTACAATGGCAGTCACACCCTTACTTGCAAAGAGGTAACATTTGGATAACCTAGGGAGAGTTATCCAAAATATAAGGATTTCTGTGTTTATGTGTATGTGTGTGAAAGAGAAGGAAGGGGGAGAAGCGAGGAGAAACTAGTTTCAGACCGAAGTCTGAATCTTAAATTTATAACGTGTATTTCTTTTTAAGGGGGAATAAAGTGAGTTATTTACAATGCCTCATGGATGCCACACCTGTGAGTTACAGGAGTGTCTGTTGGGGAAGTCTGTAAAAGGAGGTGCCCTTTGGACCCCCTTACCCTAGAAAAAAGGTCTCCTGTTTCATGTGAAACAGTGTTGCTGTGTGCCTCAATTTGCTTTTACTTGTTACATGGGAGTACAGACTTTGCAGACTCTTGAACCTATTTTATGCTTTTATCTAGCAGTGGTGATGTGTTAAATCTAGCTCTGCACACAGTTCATGGCAAACATCAAAAGCCTGTAGAAGTGTTGGAAAGCCCTATTTAGGAAACATTTTTGGTTGAATGAATTGTCGTATTTTTCTTGTAACAGGGTACATAAAAATAATTTATTTTGGTTAAAAATACTAACACAAGATTTTGAAGCCAGTCAAATGCAAATAAGAAAAGAATTCCCTTGCATTTGCAAAATATTGATGGTCTGATTTTTGGGAAGAGGTGTGTGTGCTTGTGCATGTACTTTTGACATTCAATTTATATCTTTACACAATATTATTCTGCCCCCTCGTTCCATAAGAAATGCTTGGTTCTGAAGAGCAAGTGTGTTATCTGCAAGGGCAAATGCAATGAATTGTATAGTGATATTTCAGAATTATTGCTGGGAACTTGAAGGTTTGAATGTTCATGTCCCAACATAAGGTAGTTTCTGTTCCAGCAAAGCTTCTTCAGCTCCTTGTAAGTGGTATACTGGTTTTAGTATTTAATTGAGCCCCGGATTATTCTTTCCCTTGTAGTTTCCTTTCTATCTGTCTCATAAACATCTATGATTGCCCAGTCAACAGCATTACTTAATTGGCTGAAGATCCTAATCCAGCTTTCCTGAAAGGAAAAGCATCGTAGACACAGTTGCCAATTATTCCATTATCTCTCTTGACAGCCTGGTGTAGTTTGATGTCCTTCAAAGCTCTGACACAGATATCCCATGGGAGACCATTGTCTCCAGTTAAAGCACGGTGCTGAAGAGCAGTGATTTTCTGTGTCTGCTACCACAGTGTTTGCTGGCTTTGGAAATGTTACTTAATCTCTTGATTTCTCTATCTGTAAAAGGGGAATAATGTGTTGTTCAGGGAAGGTTAAGAGGGTTAATCCTTTGATGTTCATAAAATGTTACGAGATCTTCTTTATAGTTTTAAGAACATACAACAAATGTAATCAAAAACTAAGTGGAAGTTATGGAGCGGGGTAGGAATAAAGGTTGCTACTGACTTCATGTTACAGCTGCCTCAGTTTTTCTCTTGTTTTGAAACATTTTGAAATGCCAGAGCTAAAGCTTCCAGTATAGTCTGTCTTCTACCCTCCTTCTTGCATCATGACACGGCCTTTCAGAATGCAGCACTGTAGTATTTTCCATAATTTCCTAGCCTTTAAGTACTTGACTTTTCAATTTTAATATTCTTTTAATATAAGAAGCTTACTGTGAGTATGAGATTTTTAGTTTACAAAAGCAAAGCGAGCCATCTTGCCCTCTTCGGGAGTGGGGCGCACTGCCGAAGCTGACATGGCCCGTGAGCTCTGCATGGCTGCAAGGTCCCCATGCAAGCCTCCCCCAGCCTGGGCGCTGCCCCTGGGTGTGTCCCGAATCCTCTTTTATTTCCCTGGCATCTTACATGCCCTTTCCCTAACTACCCTTGTTCATACTCACCTGCCGGGCCCTTTTCTTCTCCAAACTTATGCCTGTTTTCATGGGACATCTCCTGTGTACTCTATGAAGCACACAGGAGGAGGGCAGAAAGCAGTTATACAGGCATGAGTGTGTGTACGGAGTAAATGCTACAGGTGGTGCACGAAGGAGCAAAGAGTAATTTTCCAGTTCTCCACCACAGTAATACATCTTATTTTTCTCTTAAGCGCCTTTTTGAGGTAGGATCTTACAAATACTGGACGAGAAAAGTGTCCCAGTCCTGGCTACTATATATTTTTAAGAGATTTTTAAGAGATTAAATTTTAGTTTCACAATCCTCTCTGAAATATTTGGTTAGATTTCTCATTTCAGCAAAACCAGTCTTTTTATTCCTCAACGTTAGGGAAAAGTACATTATTCTACCTATATCTAAGGAAGTAATAGTCTTGCAAATGTGCTGCTGCAAAGCTAGAATACTTTTATGCTTTGGAGTCAAGACTTGACATTTGTCACAAGGTGACTACCTAGTCCAGCATGAGGGATGTACCCTCTCACCGTCCCATAAAACCAGCCAGTTCATGACACTGACTGTTTCAGTACAGACATGCTTGGTACAGATTTGTTTTGGGTTAGACAGCTAATTTTTCTCAGTCTTTCCTCAGCTCTGTGCAAACTGAATAGCTACGGAGAGAGGGTCTGAGGATGACTTTGGATGCAATCAGTTCTGTCACCAGCTCTGGGCTCTCTGGTAAAGACAGGGAGTGAAGAAAGAGCCTGACGGTGGTGGAGCAGAAGAGTGTGCCTGGCTGTAAAGTACTGAGCAACAGCGGGACAAATATGGCAGACCCACATTTGGGGCTGCCCGAGCCCAAAGACCTCTAGCAGCCTTTTAGGGGTGTGTATTATGAGACGTACAATGCATGTGGGGCCCAGCTTCCCCTGACCTCAGTCTCCATGACTCCTACTGGGGGCACTGCAAGCAAGCTTATATTGAAAGCTATGGAGCTGTTTTTAAACGGTTCTTTACGGCAGAGAATAATTAATTAAACAGGTGGTTCCATGAGCGGTGCTACTAATGATGGCTGCTTTCCAGGGTCTCTCTCTCGTGTGGATTTCCAGGCTGTAACAAAGGTTGAGCTCATGCTGAGGTCTTTTCCTCAATGAGGGAATTAATAGGGCCTCCCTCCCTCCCTCTACTCTGCTGCCTATTTTCATGAAACTTGTAGGTACTTAATTCCTGTCAAACCTCTATGCCTCCATCGCACTTGGTCAAAATTGATCGATGATTTTGAAACTTCCTGGGGATGGGAGGAATAAACAAAGACAGAGAAAGAGATGCATGAGGAACACGGCTGGAGAAAATCCTTCCCTAAAGTCAAAATTATTGCCCAAGGTTGGAATGGCAAACAGCACTCTTTGTTTGCTCCTTTGGCCGTACCAGAGGGAAATAATAAGTAAGAGGACATCTTTGCTACTGGTGAGGCTGTTCATACAGTTTTGGTGTCCACGTTTTAAAAAGACGTCAACCTTTGCGGGGTGGGGGGGGCAAGAATCACCAAAAAATCCTTTAAGGATTGGTAAAAATGTCTGACAGAAATACTGACAGAGCTTCACTTAATTTCTTTTGAGTGTGAACTTTACTACAGCATGTAAGTAATATTCCAGGGAGGATATACTGGATAATAAAGGGTTCTTTAACCTTGCGAAGACTGCTGTTGTTGAGACTAAACACAAGTTCAAGTGACATGTAAGCCAAACATTGATCTTAGAAATAGTGTACCATACATCTGTATTCTGACATACATCTCTCTATTCTGACAGCTTCAGATCAACACAGGACACGCTTCCAGAAAACTGTGCTTTAGCCAGGTACAAATAATTGGACCGATTACAGAGGGATGTGTGACATCCTTTGGCCTTTGTAATGCACCAAATCAGAGTAGATGATCTAAGAGCCTAATCTGACCTTAAAAATTGATTGAAGAAAAACTAAAGCTTGCCTTCCTAATCCTCCATTTCTGGGAGAGAGACGATCCTCCCTCTTCCCCCTCCCAAAATTGTTACAGGGCTGTTTGGTTAGCAACTCAGTTGCAAGTGAAGTTGCGATGTTACGAAATACTTGGTGAGGAGAAACCTCAAGATTTTATTGGGAGCAAAGATGGCACATTTTCTTTCGTGGTTTGATCTTTTCCAGGATCACCAGATGGCGCCAACGCAGATCATCCTATAAGGGATACTCCACGGAGGGTTGGAACATCTGCATCTCCCAAGCCCACGCCAGCGTGCAAACAAAGGAGGGCAACTTCTGAAAATTTCTTGTGGGGAAAATAGGTGTTAGATCCTGGGGAAGTGCTCAGTACCAAGCGTGGTGCAATTCTTTTCCAGAAGCTATGCCACTAGGTCCTCTTTGACTCAAATCTTTCTTAGATGCTCCCAATAAGATAGATTTGTGCAAAACCAATTTTTGTCAGAAATTAGTTTTCTCATTCCTTTCAGTATCATAGTTTTGCTTGGAATTCAGAAGCACATCATGCGATAAAAACAATCTTGGAACATCTGTCAATTTGTGCTTGAATTAGAAACCTCTGTTGCTGTTTTGGAACAGCCAAGATATTTTTGCTGTTGTTATCATACAGATTTCGTTCATCTGGAGTGTATAGGATAAGAAACAATGGCATTTAGGCATCTTTATTTGTCCTTTTGTACTGTTTAGGACACAGCTATAAACAAACAATGAGCCTTCCCTCCCAATAGGAACCTTTCTTGCACATGTCCCAAAACACAACCTGAAGACAAATGTACTCTTTTAAAAAGAAGCAGGAGATTTATGTTGTTTAGATACCAGTCAGAATACCGCATTGCCACAACCCTCTGAATCACTCCCTTTCTCTTTACAGTAAAATAATGTTACCGATAATGATGATGATAACAAGAATAATTCAGGATTTTTTCTGGCACCCTTTTGCAAATTATTACCTCTGTTTTCCAGTTCTCACTCTAAATGAACAGGAAATTAGAAGAGCTGAGTCCCAACACTTTTTCTCCATCAGGTCCTGAATTTGCTGGCAGTTTCCCTTGAAGTGAAAATGGAGGTTTTTTCATATGAAGGTGATGATGAAGTGATAGAAACAGCAGTCTAGGGACACGGAGAAAGAAATGAGAAGGGAACAAAAAAGTGTTAGGAGGAGTTTGAATGCAGAAGTGACGTTGTCGTTACCATCCACAGAACTCATGAGCTCAGCCTGTGTTTGTGGCATGACCTAACATTTCATTCCAATTTTCTCATCCCACTTCCAGCAGTTTTTCATGCTGTGTTAGGTGTGAGGAAGCAAGGCCAACTTCTCAAAGTCCTTATCTTCTTGGGTGATAGGCCTCGAAACAAGCAAAAAAAACTAGAGGAGAGGGAAACACATATGGTATTTTTAATTGTCCAATGTGTCCTACTGGATCTTGATCAAGAGAGAAATAGGAAAAGGCGAGCCATTTCTGTGATATAGCTATTTAATACTGGAAGAGAAAAGTTTATGTTGGTATACCTGTCTCTTCTGACTGGAACAAACCAAAAGAATTTGGTTTCTATTGGTACCTCTGGACTTGGGAATATATATGGAGGATGCAGCTCTGCAGAACTCGAGTCTGAAGAGGTTCTTTTCTGGGATATTTAAAACAAACAACAACAAGCCCTCGCCACGCTCCCAGACTACCGCCTGACCAGGATGGAGCTCTTATGCATTATACATGTTAAGCATCTCCTATTCAGAGCTAACTTTGACTTTGTGCCCTGGGCCAGGTGAAAAGACTTTTCCAAGTAAGAAAGCCTAAGAAAAAAACCCCACCAAAACACAAAAAGCAAACCATAAATTGAAATTTCTACAAAAGGAGGTTTCTGTGGCCAGCAGAGTTGTGCATTTTAAAAAATAGTTTTCTTTATGGCAATTTACAAAAATGCTTAAGGAAAACTGTGGAAAAGAGTTCTTTTATGGGCTATTTTATCCTTTTTTTGTCTGCTCTTGGAGTCGACTTTTTGGCAAAATACTGCATCTTCAGCCAGGAGAAGTTGGCGAAGCACAAAAGGGCTTTTGAAGCGGTAAGTGTAAATTCAGACTTCTTTTCTTTCTTCCTTTTTTTTCCTCTCCCTCTCCCCTCTCCTCCTGTGTCTGTAGACAGTTAAGCAGAAATAATAAGTGCCATTGCTTGCAGTACACGTCCCATGAATTACGCTGACATCAAATGTAACTTTAGAATGGAGGCACGCTTTATTCTTTTCGACGAACTGTTCCCCTATCCATTCTTTATTTACATGTCGTGAGCCTAAGCGCTGCACAGCCAGTCAGAACACACACACAAGAGGGGGGAGAAAAAAGGAGGCCATTAAACAAATTAAAAGGGATGGGGATGACTAATACAGTACTCTTGGAATCTGCAATTTGATTAGTCTGAATTTAATACACAAAAGCAGCGCCGAAGCAGGAGGGGAGTCGAAGTGCTCTTTAATAACCTTCTACAATTAAATTATGGTGATGAATTTAACTATTCTGTGCTTCTAAAGGGGTCTTATTATCTGATTGACTCTGAAAGAAAGTCAGTATTTAACCAGGGTTCTTGAGTCCAGCTATTGGGAGACATACAGTAGTTTTATGCATTAACAACTATTTTTTTTTGTTGTTGCGTGCCTCTTCCCATTTGAATTCATCTGTGATTTGAGAAAGATGGCTCTTAGGGTTATTCCCACTGCTTTTGATGGGAGTGTGTGTTAGCCCTTTTACTGTACTGCCCAGAGAGTTAAAATGAAAATTGTATGGTTGGGTTTGTCTCCTGTTCTGTATTTTTGCTTGTAATTTGTAATTTTCATTTACAATTTTAGACTACTTCCCTCTGCTGGCCCTCTCCATTGTCTAACAATGCATCATTCAAATGTAGACAGTGTGTAAAGCAGGCTGGGATCTTTGAAAAGGACTTTTGCCATTAAATGGCAGTAATATCGTTCCACAGTTTATCCCGATTTCTGGTTTTCTCTCTATCCTTCCCCTTACATGCTTTTACATATGCTGAAGGTTGAGTAAGATGTTTGACGTACAAAATATTAATAGAGAGGGGAATTGAATGCATTCCCTAAAATAGTGTATTTCTTTTCTTTTTTACTAGCAAGTATATCTCTTTCAGTTCTTTGATCTTTGACATAGAGAGAAAGGGACAGAGACTTCATGATTAGCCTGATGACGAAATCAGAGAGCTGATTTTATTCGAAATAGAGGGATATGATAGAGGCAGAATCCAAATGTTCCAGCTTTTACTTTTAATGGCCAAATGCTGGAGCTCCTTTGGAGAGTTTGATCTGAATATTTGGAGAGGATCTAGGCTGAGGAGATGAAAAGAGAGAATTATGCAGAGTACTGACTGTTCAGCTAGGGCCTTATTCTGATACCTATTTTCATGCTAAGTTATATCTTTCTCTGCCAGTAGTTTTGCTGGGGGAAAAAAAAAGATACTATTTCTGGTGCTAAAATACTGTGCTTCTTGAATGAGGGTGCTATATCCAGCCCTCGTTTTGTTCCTGCGCGCGGTGCCCAAGCAGGAGGCTCGGTGCCTCTGCTCCACCACGCCAGCTGACGGCCCCGGAGCCGGTCCTCTGGCACGGCCGAGGGGCAGCGCTGGCCCCGGCTGCCTGCACAACACTCGCGCGTGGGGCCAGATTCGGAGGTCTTCATTCAGCTTTTGTGCAGCTGGCTGGCTCCCGTGAATGAGGCCGGAGTGTAATTTAGACCTCTGCTGCTGTGCAGAGGAGGGAAGCGGCTCTCACCCTCTCGCTCCTTGTTCCCTGCAGTGTCCCCTGCTCCCTGGCAGGTGAGAAAGAGTGGGTCTGAGGGGCTGCTTGCTCTCCTTTTGTGGCATTTTGCAGTGCTGTTGTTTCACAAAAATGTCTGAGGACAAAGTATAGTGGTATACAACTATGGGATAGCTCACCATGGATAGCAAAGGAGCAGCTAACGCAGCTGATGAGTGCATAGCTTAAGCCAGCAGTGAGTGCGAAGTGCAGGCTACATCTCTGGCAGCCCGATGTTGGGTGCCCTGAATGGCTTAGAGGGGGTTGAAAATTGCTCTAATTTATGTTGGCTGCCCCCAGGAAATGTGAAAGCATGTGAAGATGGTCCCTGCAACAAAGACAAGACAAGGCCGTATCCCTTCTGTCCTGCCAGAGCTGCCTGCACACCCTGCAGAGAGGACGTGGGTGCCTGCTCTGTGCTGCTGGCAGGACAGTTCCCTCCATCCCCTACGCCAAGGGAGTTTGTTCACCCTGAGATCTCCTCTGGGCCCTGCCAGGTACTGGGGGTCTCAGCACGGCAAGTCAGTGTGCTGCAGGTGCCCCCTCCTTGCTCCTGCTCTCAACTCTTGGGCTGCTGAACTGCTGTTGGCCAAGTTTCTGGACACTGGTGGTCTCCATAGCTCTGTTAACCAGGATGGAGCTATGGACAGTTTACGTGCATTCAGAGGCTCTGGTCTTTATTTTTTGGCCATGGTTTTTATTCATGATGATCTATGATTACCATAGATTACCAATCATACCATCATGATTCATGATTACCTCTCTGAAGGGTCAGTTAAGACCAAGTACTTTAGACCAAGGGCATTGGAGGAAAAATTGTATTAGTGTTTTGATATTGCAGTTTATTGTTTTTTCTTAACAACAAAATCCTTCCTCTTGCTTATTAAATCATGGCAGAAACTTCCTCATGAGCCAATGATGACAGGCAAACATGATGTCAGTTTTTAACAAGATGCCAACCAGAGGTTTAAGAGAACTGATTTTTATCAGAAGCTTTTATACTACTTGTGTAGTAAAAAAATACATCGTGAGTAGCATCCGTGGCTCATGCTTGGTGAAAAGGGCAGCATGCTGCATGAAACCTAGGGATGCTGGGCTGAGCAACGCTTCCTTTTAAGAATGTGCTCCCAAATTAACTTGTTCCGATGCTAAGCATAGCAGAAACAGTGCTGCTGCTAAGCAGAACAATTGCTTTTCCTTTGTAGTCTGCCTGCTGGTTTGTTCAGGCCTGCTTTGTGTTCAGCCTTGGCTGGATCTGGGACAGTGGTTCAATAACTGTGAAGCTCTGTGTTTAGATCCTAGCCAAATCAGTGACACACAAAATCAGGGCAGGCAGTGAATCCCCAATGTGCCAGGTTTGGGAAATCAGCCCTCTGAATAGATGAGCCAGTACTCTGGATTTATTTTGCTGTTTTCTGTACACATTTCTCTTGCATCTGGGTATTTAATACATATTTCCAACCAGCGAACACATCAGCCTTAAATTAAATTCCCTACTATGGATAGCAAAAACCAGGCCCTTCCTTCCCGGTGCTGTTACAGCTCCGTAGCAGTCACCAAATACAAGACCACACTCCCCCCCAAGCCCCCTCCCTCTTCTCTCCCTCCCCAAAAGCAATTTTAAACTGCTTGACTGAAAACAGTATTTGAATGAGGATTTCAAATATGGACTCAGGCTTTCTCTTCAGCTCACTGTGAGAGAACAACGCACAGTAAATGGTCGGTTGCAGTGAGCACTCCGAGTGTAATTAACTTCAGTATTTGCTAGGTAAAGAAGTGAGGAATGAATCAGATGTACCTAAAATGAGCATGGTAGCACTAAATATTAAAAAAAAGGGTTTAAAACATGAGGGAATTTTACCAAAAATGTAAATGGGGACTTCTACCTCCTTCCCCTTAACCAACCGTGGTGGACTTGCAATGCCAGGAATACGCAGTGTGGAGAAGGAAGCAGGGAAACGAGGCACAAACGTTGGGGTGAAAAGGCAAGTGAGAAGAAAGAGTTTGGTGTCCACAGGTATCCCCCCTTTCCCAGCCTGCTGCCAGCCTCGGGGGTGCGCTGAGCATTGCTGCGCTCCCGTTGGCGTTGCACAAAGGAGACCTTGGATCTGGCCCTAGCTCTCCGTGTCATATAATCTCTTCCGTGTGCTGCTCGGGCTCCGTCTGAAAGCTGTCATGCCTGCTCCCTCTGCACTGATTAGCAGACTTTTTAAGACCTGGACTGCTTTGGTGGTAAGAAATCTGTGTCTAATTTCCAGATTACATTTGTTTTTGTGCTAACGTTGCCTGCTCATTTAGCTTGTTCCTCTTTCCGTCTGCTTACCTTGGAGGTATTTATTGAGGCAATTGTGCTCCAGCTCAGCTGTGGTATTGCAAGGCTGACCAAAGCAAGTCTCTTCAGTCTCCCTCATGCTCCTCTCACCACCCTGAACCTGCTCCACGTTGACTATCTCCTCCTGTATCGGGGCGCAGCAAGGGCAGGGGAGCCAGGAGTCAAGGGTGAGGGCAGCGCAGGCAGGGCAGGCAGGACAGTGGACTCGCTGGCAAGGCTCCTGTCCCACAGTGCTGAAGAGACGTGAGCAGGGCACGTCCATCGGCAGTCAGACGCAGCCCAGTGATTGCAGACACGTCCATAGCAATGAGGCAGGTCTGAGGTCAAGCCAAGAAGTCAGTCCAGGTCAGGGTCAACAATGTAGCTCAGGCGGGGACCACGGGCAAGTGTCGGAGTTTAAACACAGCTCCTGAGCCGACGGGCTGAGGCCCTGACAAGGCCCCTTGCAGCCCTTTCCATGGCAGTCCGATCAGCAAGGTTAGCCAACGGCACCGTGTCAGGGCTGACCCCGCACTGGAGCAGCCCAGCCCCCAGGAGCAGGAGAGCGGCGGCAGACTGCATTGGGGTGATCAGGGAGGGCTCTGACAATCTGGAAGGGGGGCAACCAGACCTCCAGCCATCAGCACAAATAAAGTCTTTCCACTGCTACTTACTAGTGATCCTCTACTGGAAATATCCTCCCTGGCAGACCTTAGATCACATTTTTCACACCCGCATTGTATTTCTGGCTCATAGTTCTCTCTTGCTTGGCTGATCTCACATGAACTTCTACCTCCTCTGACACCTGCATTTGGCAAGTCCCTGTCTAACAGCAGAAGGTCCTATTATTAATCCTGAAATATGTGGCTTTGGACATTCACCTGAACTTTGCCCCTCCAGTCCTCAATAACTTCCAATTCTATGAGAGACTCTGAGCCTTCTGCTTTTTAACCTTTTGCTAATTGAATGACCGCATCTCCTGCTACGTATTTGCTCACCTGAATCTGGTGCTGCTGGCCAGGAAGAGGAAAGGGACTACAGGATTCTTTCATCCTGTGAATATTTCTGACTTTGACAAATCTGTGACTCACTATAACACAGATGTCCTTCTTTCTTCTGTTTCTCTCTGTTTCCTTCCATGTCCTTCTTTTCTATCGTACTCTCAGCCTACTCTTTTAAAGATGGAATAGTTACAATTGTGGGAGTCACTTTTCGTTCAGAGTTTTGAGTCTGGAATTGCATTTAGATGCTGATTCGTATCATTTGGGCTGTGCTTTTAAGAAAGTGTGCTGATTAGTGAAAGTTATCTCTTTTACATTATGGTGGGGACAATTTGTTGAGTTGTATTTTGAGTAATGAAGGTGTGTTTGCCTTGCTGCAGAGATGAAAGATCCTGTGGCAGAAGTGCAAAAATATCACAATTTGGTTTAAGAAAACAAGCTTGTGCTTTCAAGACAACAAGCTTGGTCCTAAAATTTCAATTGTTGATGGCATGGATCATTGCTTATGGAAGATTTTCATCTGGCAGGTTGGCAGATTTGAATCCAATGAAGTTCTTTAGGTGTGAACATTTATTTCCATGTTTTTGATCCTTTGAAAGCTTTGGGTGAGATGAATTTGGGCACTGACATTTTTCTCAGGTGAGGTGCCACTGCAGATCTGCTGGGACCTTCTGCTTGTTGGTAGCGCTTGCAAGAAGTAGAAATATTGGGTTTCCCAGGACAAACGTTTGTGAAACCTGATAAAACCCATGTTGCTGTGTATCACATAAGTTGTGAAAGGTGTGTATTTGTGTGTTTGTCTAAGAGAGAAGTTGAATACATAAAACTAAATACAGCAATACACCAACCCTTCTACTTCCCCCCACCTCCCACTACAAAACCATGACATATTCTCAAGTCTTCTGGTTTTGGAGGGTCTGCTTTCAGACATTTGAATGTTAGGAGTTGGCAAGCTGATCCTAGCGGTTTCCTAAGTCCCCCTGCAGTTACTCTCTTTCCATGATATTTTGCTGAAAAGACAGTTATCTCCAAGATGGTGAAAGGCAATGTGGTGACTGGATATGAAGAAACGACTATGTTTTCCAGTTTCCACACTTACAACTGAGCTTGCTCAAACACACTTCCAAACAACAAGATCTTTGTGGCAGAGTCTAACAAAAGCGTTAGTCCTTAATGTGCTGCCAGGCCCAGATCATCTGTGTGCAAATGACCCTGTGGTGCTGCCAGTGTCAGTAAGACCTGTGTCAACCTGTGGCTTAAGGGCTGTTTACACAAATTTGTCTAGCTGGGGAGGGCAGCTCTGTGCAGTTTGTCTCTTTTTCAGAGTTTCTAAGACGAATGTCCTTGTGCTGTCGGTGACAGCTCCCCTCTTTTATGGAGCCCTGCCTTGGTCGCTGCATGTCTTGCTGGTGCACGGAGAGCAAGCAGAGTCCCATGGGGGCACTGCGTGTCCCCCAAGCAGCCGCTGGTGTAGGGTACCTCTGCTTTGCTTGCCTTAAGTTTTGCTGAACAGAAAACTGTGGAGAATTTTGACTTCTCACCTTTTTAGGGTGAAAACTTACCGGAGCAGAGGGTGACCTGTGCAAAAGTGACGGAGCTGTTCATCAGACTGGCTGTGTAAAGTGTGTTTTCCCCTGTGCTACTTAACACTCACTACGAAACGAATTCATTAGCAGTGGGGAAGGATGTAAATATATAGTGAGAACCTGAGCTTATTACCTGTGGGTAATTATAGAATCTTTTTGTTTCTGCTGCTTTACTTTCTCTGTTGAGAGTTTGTGAAATGCACTGGTGGTCAGCCATCAAAATATTTATTGGCTTAAGCAGAAAGGGATGCTGGCTATGCATGCAGGTTCTCAAGGCAGCGAATGAAGGAATTGATGTGATGGGATGTGACAGCTTCTCTGTTGTTGATTTTCAGTACTGAACCTAAAGTGCAAACTGCTGCCTGGAAAAATGTTGAATGGGGACAAAGGTCAATAGTCCAGTTATGCTCCAGAAGGACAAGAAGATACAAATTCCCAGTTTATATGATGGTGGAGCAGTTATTTGCTACTTGTATATAAGACTTCCTTTTTTTCCCTAATTTTATCTCATATATTACATTATTCTGCACTCAAATTGAAGTGAGCTTTAGTAGTCAGCCATACTCCTCAAGATAGAAAGTCAACTCCATTAAGAAAACTTCATGGACATCTTCTTTAAAACTGACAATAGGCTCTTAGCATTATTTGTTGGTAAAATTGAAAATTGAATGGGAGTAACTTCACCCTGGATGGGATCTGGAAAATCCTTTCCATTTCCTGACGATCTCATTCTCATGTGTGAAGAAATGTTGCGTGTTGTCAGAGATGGGTATCCCTGTGTATCTTTGCTGCAAATCACAGTTCCCTGGTGATTCTCCCCTGATGCCTTGACACATCTGTACTCTGACATGCCTGATGCTGCTTCTTCTCTGTCTATAAAACAAATGAAAAAAATCCTTGTTGCTAAGCTACCAACCTCTGGAAGATAAACTTTAACTGAAGGTTACAAACCACTGCTTAGCAAGGCTCTGGTTTTGAAACTCCATCACTCCATCACATTCTTCCAGCTCCCTCTGAACATTTCCCCCGTGAATATCCGTCACTGCCGGCACAGGACTGCTCACCCCGCCAGGAAGGCCACAGCGTGCTGCCTTTAGGGCTGCCTGCTGAGGGTGGGCATCGGAGCAGGCAGCCGGGAGTGCTGATCGTGCGAAGTGGTCACCTCCCTCCCTCCTGCCTCTCTTCTTGCCGCCTTTCACTTGCCTTGGAGGGGAGGCACAAAAGGAAACTCTACTTTTCAAGACTGTTCAGTTTGCATTGGGCCGAAATGTGTTTTTGACTAAACAATCACTTTCTGTGCAGACAGTGACAGCTCAATTGGTCCAAGGAGGGGGGCGGGAGGGGGTGCTAAGGTTTTCTTTCACTTCTTGTAATGTTAGACCATGTCAAATGAGACAGTCGAAACAACACCCAGTTTGTTTGTCTGGCGGCCTGGACTGGGGTGTGAAATATTAGGACAGCAGCAAAGTGTTTGCATCTCTCCACAGCTGGAGAACACCTCCCACACAGCTTCTGCCCCTCTTCTCATTCAGTGGGGACCTGCAGAGCACCTTTCTCTGGATAAAGGCTCCCTTGGGTGCCAGGTTTCTGGTCCTGGACTCTCCCTTGACCATCTGAACAGATCAAAGGCATATTTGAAGGGCTTTGCTAAGCTCTCACCCTTACAAGTTCCTTACTTGGAATATAAAGTTGATTGAAGCAGGATGCTCAAGTTTCAAGTTATCCCTGAGACTATTCTTTCACTCTAGGCTTCCTTTCCATGCTTCTTTCCCTTAATGCTATTGCTACATTATGGCCTTGATTGAACCACAAGCATAAACCAGTGCAGCTGGTGAACTTGAGAACAGGGGAGGGAATCCACAATTTTGTGGTTATAAGCATGGAATACCTTCATATTTCCTTCTCAATCTCTCTCTTTCCCATAAAACACAAGCTATGCTATTTTTGCCCAATCTCTGCATTACAGCAGCAGTGATTATACCCTTTTGCTACAAAAGATTTTCCTACTTTGTGAACAAGACCTGCTTTAACATGGAGTGAGGTGTTTTGTTTTGTTTTGTTTTGTTTTAAATTGTCATTACTAATTATTTTGGGAGGTTCTAAGCACCAGCAGAGGCTGATGAGAGGTCAGCCCTGCTGCTACTTAAGTCCTGCTCCTATTCCTACAACCCCTCACTTCTGCTCTAGCTCCCAGAGAACCAGTAAACAGAGGAGTGAACACAAACTTTTAAGAAAGCTCACAATCCCAAACCATGTCGTACTCAAACTGTTGAACCTGAAAAGGGAATGTTTTATATTGATCCTATAAGAAGCATATACAAGTCAGTATGTCAGTCTGACTAAGACAGATGAGACTGGTAAAACTTCAAGTGTAATAAGAGCACATGCTGTCAATATGAACAGATTTTCTCCACCGGGCACTTCCCTTAATTCATGCAAACCTCTAAATAGGACATGTAAGAACCTGTGGTCCAGAGGGAGCTGACACAGCTGGGAAGCAAAGCAGGCCCAGAAACTCAACAGCTTTGTTAAAAGGTGCACAGCCTAACGCATCCTGTTGGGGATGAGGTGTGTGGATTCAAGCACAGCACCGCCCTGACTGTGGATAAGTTGCTCCCAGACCTGTGCTGGTTGGCGTAGGCTGCGGCACACTGGAACATGGGGGTATAGCAGTTCAGGTCTCCATCAGCTGTGGGATCTCTGATTGTCCTCCAGTTTGTGATGCAGACATGACTGTCATCTCCTGTGTGACTTAGATCTTTCAAATCTAGTAAGAATGCTGTAGATTATCGCAATGTGTTTTCCGGTCAAAAGCTGGGTGCTCCTTATAATTAGGCAGGTAAGAACTGAAGCTCTATGACAAGACTTATGCTGTTTATTTCAGGATGCCCTGAGTTCTTCTAGACTATCAAGTACCAGGGAGATGCACAGAGTTTCTTCCTCTGCTGGGTGCTGCCGCCAGGCTCATTAGATTTAGAGAAGACCTTGAAAGTTTTGTTGAACAGGTGGGGATGGCACTTTTTGAAGGCTGAGGAAGGCTATTTAGGCTGTAGGGAGAGGAGAGGAGAGGAGCGGAGAGGAGAGGAGAGGAGAGGAGAGGAGAGGTCTCAGACAGGGAAACGTCAGAGGGTGCACAGGAGACCCCTCCGACTTGTTTGTTTGAGGGAGCGCACTATAAGAGGCAGCTGAGGTGACAAAAAAAGAAAAAGGTAATAGTCTTATATGTGAACGACTTTGAAGTAAAAAGGGTTGTTTTGGGTAAAAAAGGCTGAAAAACACATCAGTTCCTGCTTGTTCAATCTTTTTTTCTCTGTCTACGTGTCTTCCCCAGAAGATCGTAACGCCATTTAGGCTCTGCAGTGCCTAGACATATCTGATGCGTCATCTCACGGAGAAACTTCATGAACATTAGTGTCTCTGTAGAAAGACTGTAGAGTTTATGGTATGTGTTAGCTCAGTATAATGGCAAGTCATAGACAGATGTCAACTCCCTCTTTTCTTTCAGCACTTCTTTATATTCACATGATTTTTGAATTTTCAAAGTTATTCTTCTGCTGCTGCTCTGTTGTATTACGTATTGGAAAATGACTAGTTGGTGAAGAAGATGGTGTGGAGCCAAAAAAAGCTAAACTACTGTGCTTTTGTGCTCAGTGGAGGGAA
>NW_009186649.1:31324-36335 GCF_000690835.1 Fulmarus glacialis
CTTGAAAAATGAAAGCAGAGCTTAACTATGCATTGTCAAAACCACACTTCTGAGACACTGGAGTTCTGCCCAGAGGCGACTGGCTAATTTTCTGAAAACTAATATCATGAGTCTCTTTCCAGAGCGATACTGATGAAGATGGGTACTTGAACCACTGACAAGTTTTGATGGCCTTGAAAGAAGTTGCCCCTTAAGAATCACTGACTTACAGAGTAAGTAAAGCCAACAGATCCATTCCTGGAAAGGTGTGAAAGGGGAGGTGAACACTTCCAGTATTCATACCTTCATCATTTATTTGTGATATTTGGTTGGTCAAAGCTCCCCTCAAAAAAAGGAAAGAAACCTGACCAGCAGCACTGGCACATGTGTGAGATATTTCTTTATTAAACAATTCCATACATAACCCAACTCATAAATGAAGTAGCACAACTTTCTTTTTCTTCAGTTTTGGGAGTAACAGTAGTGTTAATGGTCTGAAAGGTCTGGGGAGAAATCAAAACTTGGAAAGAAGGGGAAGGTCAGAGGTCAGCAGTGGAAATGGGGGGTTTGCCTTGTTTTTTCTACAGATAATCTTGGCCAAGTAGTTGGGACAGGTCCGAGAGACAACACTAAAGGTGCAGTCTACGTATTCTACTCAATGTTAAGTCTTTGCACAGATTTTTTTCTTTTTTCAATTGATAGCTACATTTTGAAAAGTGACAGGGGATTTGGGATCTGTCCCGTTTTGGTCAGCCAACTTGGCATAATGCAGAGGAGTCTAAATATAGCTGTAGGAGATGTTACTCATTAGGCAACTGAAACCACTAGACAAGATAAAAATTATGTCAAATACTCTCTGGATTTAATTTCAGACCCAGCTAGTCTCCCTGTATAGCAGCTCCACCTCTGTGCTAGTTGCTTTTATTTACTTTCTATAACACAGACATTTGGTCATATCTAAGTGTTTTGTACATGCTCAAGTATTAGCAAATTTTCCAAGTTTCATGGTAGTGCTTGAAGGATTTTCATGTCCAGCATTAAAACATTTGGCTCTTCAAACGATTCTGGTTTGTAGCTGATGTACATCAGTGGAGCTGTGCCAGCTTCCTCCAGCTGAGACTTCGGCCCTTCACTGCTGGCCTTTTTGCAGTTCTCTTATCATGATCCTGTTTGAACCATCCAGACTTACAGCATGAACTCTGTTAATACACAAAACCGGTTCTAGGAAATACAGACATCAAGAAAAAGAAGTATAAAAACCTCTGTGATTTAATCCAAACCTTACAAAGGCGTTGTTTCTTTGGGCACTTTCTTTGAAAAGACTACCATTTCAAACAAAACAGAAGGAAATTAGTAGGAAGTGATTATGGAGACAGGAAATCTGAAAGCCATGAAACTGTAAATAAAGTGTTATTTGTACTACTGTACTTGGTGCCCTGCTTTGCATTCCCAGCACGAAATGTTAGACAAGGCTTTAGCACTAGAGCAGAGACTAAGTTATTTGGATGTTTTAAAAAAAAAAAAAAAAAGGCTCCAACTACGTATTTCATATGATTAAAAGAAGAAAGTCTTTTGGACAAATTATTTTGCATGGAATTCATCTGGGCAGATTTTTATCTGGAACTTGGAGCCCTGCAGCCAGTCTCCATTGCAATTTGTTCCTCTCTGCAAAGGATGTGACTTGTTTAGACATCAAACACGTATCAAGTGGCTTAATGTTAGTATTCTGAAGCATCAGCTCTACGGCAGGCGCCAGTGCTAACATCATTACACAACTCATGTTGCACGATGACAATCCAGTTCAGCAGCGCCTGCATTTATTGTTTATTTTTATCAGACCTATAAAGCTTATCTTTTCCATCTGTCAGCATTATCTTATGTGATCCATTAATACAGCTAAGAGGGATGCATTACACTATACACTTGGATCTCAGCTAATAAATCACCTTTCCCTATAGTAACAACAATGAATGAATGAGCGCAGATTTTAATTACTTCCATTACAATGTGTTTGCTTCGGCAGTGGTTACTGACATATGAAAAGTTAACCAGCAAAGTTACCCCTACATCTTTAGTTGTTTGTATATGTGCATTCAAAAAACATCCCTTTCCTCTCCCTTCCTCAGCAGCCATGTATTGCATTTTCTGCTATTGTTTAAAAATGATTTACAAAGCTCAGAGGGATAATAAGTTAAAGCACCCGAGCGAGAGAGCACATACGACTCCAATTCGATCTGAAGAGATGCTCTGAAGCATATGAACTTTACAGGAGTTAAGACTATGTGTTTTCATGTTGTGAGAGGCCACAGAAGTCCTGTGGGCAGCAGTAAGCCCCTGAAAGACAAAGAGGGCTGACAAAACCAAAACCGAAATCCTGATCGTTGTTTCACATTGTTGTTCAAGCAGAAACAACTGCTTGAAACTGCTGTAAGGCCTTAAATTCCAGTGGTCTTTCACTTTCATGGTAAGAGAGTCTGGGGATAAAATTTGGACCTTGATGTTGGATGGACATCCATTTGGAGGGATTTCCAAGGAGTCTGGTGGTAAGACCTGCAGTGCACCTAGACTGGCACGTCCCCATATGCCAAGAAAATCAAGACGACACCAGCATTATGCTTGTTGCTGGTAGAGTAAGCTCTGCAAGCATTAGCGAGTGGAGCAATATAAGACCAGACAGAGCTGGACAGAGCAGAGAAGTCAGCTCATGTTAGGAGAGTTTTAATACAGCTGGGTGGTTCACCCAGCCAGTATTATTGCTGGTACTATTTCAATGGCTGCAGAGGAAGTTAAATGGATAATATTTCTCCTGAGAGCATTTTGCACTGGATCTAGTTAGTCCTGTTTAAAATGTGGATGTGTGGCAAGACATATATGAGGTAGCTGAGCCCTACTTGCAAGTCCTCACCATTCTGATGCCTTAAAAATCAGCAAACACCTCCTTTGCAAAGGGAGGGGGAAAGGAGGAAAGGACAAGGGATGGAAGGAAAAAATTACACTTACTTTCTTGTGGTACACCAGAGAGCATGTGGTATAATACCAAGAGACAGAAGGATTTGGGATGGGCTTCTTTATAGATTTAGAGGGTGTTCTCAAAGACTCTTCAGGGCCTAGTTGTGTATGGCAGTGCCTAAATTATAGCTGTAACATTTTAGGGCCTCTTTCAGCTTTTCTGCCCCAAAATATTTTTTTTTCCCAACAGTCTGGTGTCCTTGTCAACTTCCCTGGTGACTAGCATTAATATTTTGGGGGGTTGTTTTGCTGGCTGCGCTAATCGGGCTTGTCTCTGCTTCCATCAGGGCTTATTTTCCGGCCTTCCCCCCTTCCCCCTTCCCCCTGCCTCCCTCCCCTCCAAGCAAGGCAGCAATCTGTTCTTTTTAAACCCTTCATCATCTTTGCTCTCTCCATCTCTGTTTCCCCAGATTTTAGAGATTGTTGACTATTATGTAACAGATGGCCCGACAGACCTCCGACTCTTTGCCGTGATGGCTAGCTTGGCGCAGAAAATAGCAGCACTGGAGTAAGTATTCAGCGCCATAGACGCTCATGAATTTTAACTCCTCGGTGACAAAGGAATTCAAGGGGGTAAGAGCCAATCTATCAGTAGCCGAAGTAATTAGAAGACTTAGATGGCTCTCTAGTGCAGAGTATCCCTTTGCCGCTACAGGCTGTTCATAGTAGATTAGGATAGTCTATGTCGCATTGATCTCTAAACCATAACTATGCTTCAAAACAATGGGACAGCTTAATCCAGAAATTGAGACATTTGAGTAAGCATCAGCGAGGGCTGGTCTTTTGGCTTGTAATGAAAAGTACTTTGCAGCATCAAGCTGGGACAATGTATATCGAGCAGAGTTAAGTTTTGATTTTTGTTTCTATTGCATTCCTGGTTAGCAGGGGAAATCACTTGGACTAAATGACCAATATTCTGTCTCTAAACATTTAATACTTGGGGAATTCATTTTTCTGCCCTCTTTACCTCTTCTGTTTTATTTGTTCTTTGTCATTCTTCTTTCTGTATATATATATATATTAAAAGAGTTCTTGTAAGTGACCACAGTTTTGGCACCCTCATATAGTTTTTTGTTATCTCTAAGAAGTTTCTGAATGTATTGTTCCCTTTCCCAGAAATCTAGCTGCTTGCCTTTCAGAAATATTTCTGTATCTGACCAGTCAAGGGAATCTTTTTCTGGTAAAGTAGGGGAAATGGGGAGAAAAGACAGTCAGCTCAGAAGAGCATCTTCAAGACAAATCAGTCAGGTATTCAAACCAGAGCTGGTTTATATTATTTTTAAGATCAGATTAAATTAAAATAAAATATAACGCCTGGACTAATGTACTGTGGGGGCAGAAGAGCGCGAAAGTAAAGATGAGGTCAAATGAGCTTCCACTGAACTGAAAATAAAGGGAGAGCTGAGTTTGAAGCTTGGCTTCTCATAGCTTCCTGTTGAGGCTATGCCATATTATGCCAGTCTGTGTAACCTGGCTAAAATCTTGTCGATGAGAGTAAGAGAGCTGGCCATGTATCGGAGCAGGCAACGTACAGGTGAGGTAGGTGCTGTGTGTCTCCCATGCCAGGGCCACCAGCTCCACTGGGGCACAGCCAGAGGCACCGTGTCCTCACACCCGTGCTCACAGCAGGGACTCCGGGGGCTTCTTCTAGCCCAGAAGTGTTTGAATTACCTTCATTTTCAGTAGGAGCAGAGGGGAAAGTCCAGAAGTGGAAAACCAACAGAAATCTCCCCATTGCCCTCTTAGATGTGCTCTGACACCCCTACAGATGAGGGATGGGCTTTCCACACGTGCTCCTGCAGTTTAGGAATACTTGTCCCATTGGAAGCGACTTGTGAAAAAGTTTAATTCAAGCCCATAAAGTCTGCAAAGAATAATTACAGTATGTATTTCTCAGCAAAATGTGTGCTCACCCATAGTTTGCATTGGATCCTAACCCAGCACTAGCCCACAGCCCTAAACACTGGTAAATGGTATAGACTATCCTGGAGGGACAAAATTCTCTTTGAAGGGCTCGATTACC
>NW_009186650.1:0-351 GCF_000690835.1 Fulmarus glacialis
GCTGCCCGGGGAGCACCGCGGCACAGCCCGCCACAGCAGGTCTCGGGCAGCCGCAGCATCGCTCCGCACACGCTCTGACGTGGTACCAGGGGCAAATACCAACCACCACTGCGAAGCCCCAGCGCCTGTGCCCTCGCTCCTCCTCCGACACAAGGCATCCATTCCACCGCGGCTGCCCTGGTGGGCACGCCACCACGTTTGCATGCCCAGCCTACGCTGCTCCGCTTGCAGGCTTTGTCCTTGCCCCCACCGCCCTTTCCGCTCTTGGACCCTGCCCGCATCTTCCTGGCAGAACGGTGACCTACGGGAGCCGGCAGGGCTGGCGCCCATCCAGGGCGTGCTCAGGCTGCG
>NW_009186650.1:408-6620 GCF_000690835.1 Fulmarus glacialis
CTCTGCTCACAGCCAGACCCCTGGGAGCCTGGAGCTGCCTTGTACAGGCCACACAAATATTCCTTCTGCGTCTCATTCACCCGTACCTAGAGGGTCCAACACCATCACTTTGGATGGGTTCCCTTGAGGATCTCAGAGAAGCTAGCAAAGCCCAAGGCTGGTAAATCACCCAATCATTCAGTGTTTCTTAATGACGAAGCGGTCAAGGTCAGCTTGCAATGCCCAGCTGAAGAAAGAAACTAAGTGGATGTGAGTTAAGAGCACAGAAGGGAAGAGCTGCTTATGTTCAGCAACGGGGGGGGGGGGGGATATTAAAAAATAGTAATAATCAAGCTTCTTACCCTGGAGCCTCATCGTGGGCACTGACATGTGAAAGTCATGGCCCAAACTTGCTGAGTTGATACACTGTCAAAGGAAGAACTAATCCCACCGGGCTTTGCTCATAAACCAAAGGCAAGGCTGCTACTCTACAAGGCCACCAAAACAAGACCTTCTGTGTGGTCGTTCCAGAAGAGAAGCATGTGCCAACATCAGGAACACACCTGGCAGCAGACTCCTCGGGAACACGTGGCAGCTCACAGCTCTCATCCATGGTAAGTTAAAGTCCACAGGGAGGCCTGGTCTTCATCTGATTTGTGAGACTACCTCAGAAGTCACAGCAGAAGTGAGACAGACTGACGCAAGTCAGTCTGGCACAAAAAGACTTTGTAGCAATCACTGGCCTTTCCCGATACATCAAGCTTTTCTAGAAGATTTCAAATCATCATAGAGCTTTTAGTAAAACCCACTCATTTTGTCTTATCCAAGTAAGTTCTCAATGCCAAAAGCGTTCACAATTGCTGATTCATGTGCATCGTGAACCTGTGCTCTCTTCATTTTCTCTTGCTGTCATTACAGCGCTTGCTGGGCACTGAGAAGTCCTAAGAGCAAGCAGAATAATAAAAGCCAACCACTGATGACAGCAGAGGCAGAGCTGCTGGTTTTAACACACTCATTGTATTTTGTAAAATCAACTTCCCTGATGGCACAAACATGATCAACGCGGCAGGCGTCCTCGCATGGGGTGAGATCATATCTGACAGAGTTAAACTCGTAGTACTGCTGCAGATAGCGTGGATCCTTTGATATCCTTTCCAGCACCGTTTGCATGGAGCGCGCAGAGCCATCAGGGACTTGGAAGGCTTCTGTCAGCCTATACTCTTCTTCCCATGTTGGGAACTCTTCCTCCCATGTTGAGGCCATCATGTTGGCATGAGTTAGGTTCAAGTAGTAAGTCACCATATCCTGCAGGGAGAGAAAAACAGAACGAGGACAAATCAGGAAAGGATCAGGCCTTGAGTGAAATGTTTGGCTAGGATGCAATCAGCCCCTTCTCCCAGATACTGGTGTGCAGCACCACAGACATACCTATTCACCACAGGCAGTGCATCACCAGCCCAGCGAGGGGTGAGCTGCCTCCCAACAGGTGCTTTCTATCGAAATGTGAACCTGGGGACAGACACCTCAGGTGGGAGCCTCCAGAACTCACCACATAAGCACCCTGTTTCATAAGGGATGAAGGGATGGCTTTTTTCTGCTTGACTTTTATCTCCAAACATCAGGAATTTTGAGCCTGGCCTGCTTTAAAATCACTCTGTTATTTACTATCAACACTGTCCACTAGCAGAAGCAAGGGTTGGAGAAGCGTTACTTACTGAGCGAACCTATTTTCTCAACTGTGAGCAAACTAAAGAATAAAGTTTTTCACAACTTCTGTTCTCAGTCTCTTTGCCCTTTTTCTCTCTGCTTCACTAGATCCCCAGCCTTCCACAGTGTATTTTAGCATTCATTTCTCATGCTATAAACATGTAAACCAGGCATCTACAGAGCTGCTTCATCCATTGCAAAGAAAAGCATCCTCTACCATGGTGCTAGCCATGAGTCTGAAATATTTTGGTTGAGGTCCTCTCCTACATAGCCACTTAGCTTCTATAGTCCTGCCTGTTAAAACCACATGGAGGAATTAAAAGCACCCTTCTAAAACTGCAGTGTGCAGCACATGAGGATCCCTACCAACACTTGAAGGGTGTCTGGATCATAGTGGATCACCCGAATCCCAGGGTTGTTGGCTCCATTGTTCACTCCAGGTAATGTTGTTTTCCAGGGAGTCACTCCAGGGGCCAGGAACATGACATTGATTGGAGAACCTTAACAGAAAGGCAAAACAACCCATGAATGGGAGACCCTGGCTTGTATCACGCCCTGTCCACGTTGCAGTGAGCACTCCAGGAACCGATCACACTGCAAAGAGCAGCTTTGTCACCAGCCCAACAGCGCACACATAAAGATCAGCACATAGAATGGCATCAGGGATTGAACATGGGTCTGCTGCAGCTGAGAACAAGCTTCCCACTGCTGTCGAAGACTCCTGCAGTGAGGGCGTGCAAGAGAACCATATTCAGCAAAGGAGACCCAGAGCACCCAAAGATCCGTAACTGCTCCCTTATGTCTCAGCTGATGTCCAAAACCCATCAATAGGGAGCAGGCAAGAAGTTGCAAGGCACTGAGGAGAAACGACAAAATTTGAGGGTAAATAGGAAGGAGGGCTGGAGCTACAGGCTGGGAGCGGAGATTGGAACCACTGTTGTCTCTTGTTGACCAAAGCATTTCACAAGCCTTTTCTGGCTTCTCAGAAGAAGCTGCATTCAGCTAACAGCCACCGAAAACTCTCATCAACAGTGATTTTCTGGGGTTTGGCAGAGCTATCACACAAATGCTTGGGTGGCCAGAACCGGTACCTGTATCACTGTAGAACATTCGAAAGCTGTCCGTGTGATGGTGCCCAAAAAACTGGGCAGCAATCACTCTGTGGTGCTTCTGCACAATTTTCAAGTATCGTTCATTAAAGCCACTCCGGAACCAGGGCTTGCCTCGTTTCTTCTCAAAGAAGCCAGGAGGGACATGCCCCACGATGTAGACCTACAAAAGGAAGAGTTGCACTGAATGCAAAGCCCATGCTTCCCACAGAGCCTTGGCTTGCTGGGATTGCACAGAGGGGAGAGCAGGAGCGAGAAGAGTTTCCACGCTGGGAGAAGCCCTCTACAAAGTTTGTTTATTCATTTCTTTTAATACCATTTCATCTGCTCTAGAGGCATTGATCAGTGTTTCTTCCAACCACTGGAACTGCCCTCCAGGATCTTCCTCACCAGCTGTCTTGTCGTTCTGGTCATAGTACAGATTGGTATTGAGGACAACCATTCGCCCCTTTGTCCTTGGGCTTGGCAGCTTCTCACTGTAGAAAGCTCCTGAAAAATGCAACCGGCAGGCAAAGAGCTGGAGGTCTGGTCATGCTGGTCGCTGTGACCCCAGATCCCTTTGTTTTCGTCCCTCTCAGCTCTCCTTGGCAGTAGCACAGCAGAGTCACTGTCTGGGCAAGGTGCCAGCAGCACTCTGACCACTCCAGGATGGGGATTTGGAGCGACTTTTCCCCCTATGTACCTCGTCGTGCTTATGCCTCTCCAGGTGAAGGGAGACCCTGCATGGGGACAGTGTGCAGCACCAGGAGCTGGGCAGCCCTAGAGAGCCACAGTGCTAGCCTGCACCAGCAACTTTCTTAAAAGATCTTTTTTCTTCCACTGAAGCTCACCACTCTGCATTCCCTGTAGGGACACTTTCCAGTAACTCTAGAAAAGCAGGAGAGACCAAAGCATAAAGAAATTTCTCTTCTCACATGCAGGAGAACTCAGTGCCAGAAATCAACATTGAATTGGATCCTTCCTCTGCAAATACTCTATAAATACTGTTGCTCTGAGCATAGAAGCAGGGAAAACTATTTGTGGTATTCTCTAACCACCCCCATCTCCCCAGAGTGCTGCCAACATGGTAGTGCCATGTAGTGCCATACCTGCTCTGAAAAGAGGAACGGAAGCATCATTCAGCCAGGGACGCCACAGTTCAGCTGTTCGGTTGTAGATCCTGTGCTCCTTCCCTGGAAACTGATTCTTGGGGTGGAAGTCATGATTGCCCATCGCTGCGTAGACTTTAGTATCTAGAGACAGAGGAAAGGAGGCACAGAGGAATCCAGGCTTGCTTCAGAGTTCCTCAGCACTAAAGCTCCCTGAGGCACTCACAGACTTGGAAAGAATAGCATGGCTTGAGAGCTTTGCAAAAGCGAATCATCCACACCACAGACATATGGTTGCATTGACTGGGGGTACAACACTGCAAAGACCATCCCTCCTCGGGACAAGCCACCCCAGAGCCACAGCTTTACAGGTGAATCAGTGAGCTTTCACCATCAATAATGCTCCTTCCCCCACTGCTGACATGGAGGAAATCTTGCAGCTTTTTCTGTCTTAATGACTAATTACAGAAACGTTTATTTTCCTCTCTTCTGAGTGAGTTAGCGTGAAACAATGAGCGTGCATCAGACGCCTCAATTCAGACACACCTCATGCCATACAGCAACTAGGACAAACAAGTCCCAATGACCACAGCCCTTCTGTGCCTTTCCCCTTCCCAATTCTGTCATTTCTCCACCCTGGTAAGCTCCTCCCATGAGACTCTGTGCCCCTCTCCCCTTCTCATCCTCTCAAATCCTACCTGGAAATGTCTCTCTTATCAGAGAAGTCAGATTTCCTATTATGTGCAGAACCTTTTCTTCTCCAAGCTTCTCATTGGGGACATGCGGAGTATCATCTCTAGAAAAATAAAAGCAGCACAGACACTGTCTGTGACTAACAGGGAATATGCTTAAAGGGATAAGCAAGGCAGATAAACTTGCTTATTTCTCTTTTTGCCTCCTAGAAAATAAAGTCAAAACTTTTAGGGCAGGAACCAGCACTATTTGACTGGCCAAGGAATTGCTCAAAGTGAAAACCGGCTCCGCTTTATTCTACCTTGAAAAATCCATATGCAAGCATATGAAGTGAAGGTTCACTCTGCCTCAGTACATTTAATAAGACACTAACGCTGACTGGAAATATTGCAAGGAACAGCATTTTGCAATCTCAGGTCAACATCTGATCGGCAATAGTGAAGCAAAGCTGTTTGCACGGCTGTTTGAACAGCAGGGTAACAACTCTAATTAAAATGAAACAAAGGAATGCCTCCATAAAGGCACTGATCATTGAGGTCTGCCTCCAAAAGTGTAGCAGACAAACACTTCAGTATTTTCATTAATACGCTTATGGCATTTCTAGATGATGCTGGGCTGTTAACAAGCCCGTCGCAGAGGAAGACCAAAATTCAAAATGATGTCAAAAAACTGAGAGAAATAGTTTGAAGGAAAAAGAAAAATCAACATAAATTCATAAGGACCACTAACTACTTCTAAGTAGGAACAATCATCTGCAGAGACAGAAAATGAAAACGTGGGGTCAGGCAACAGCACTACAAACCAGGACTGGAGGTTACAGCAGATTACAGGTTTATGTTACACTGTTAGAAGAAAAGAAAATATTACAAGAGGACATATATACTTACAATAATCATGCAAAATAAAGCTTTTACTGTCAGTGCTATTGAGGCCTCCTGTGGAATAGGGTACCCACTTCTGGAGACCATGCTAGGAGAAAACATGCTCCATTTGGGGACATTCTTCATACTTCTGAAGCAAAACAGCCCCTTTTGAGACAAGTCTCCCAGGTGCCTCTTTACAGTTTGAAGAAATGCCACAAGTCTGTTTTGCAATGCCCTCCTCCCACTGCCTCTAACAGGCAGGACTTGGTGCACCAACAGAAAGAGCACGTGCCATTCCCCCCAGTGTTTCAGGTACTCAGACTTTGTGTGGAGTCAGACAGGACTGGCAACAATTAAAAAGAAAAGGAAGGATAGTGAATTGTGATCCTTTCCTTACCTTACTGTTTCTCACTGCTGGGGCTTCTTGGAACCCTCTTGCTGGCATCAAGAGGCCTCATTGTGGCTATGCTCTCCCCCAAGCCTCCATTTCGCATTCTAAGGTCCATCCTTAGCCGACCTCTCCAAAACGGTTACCACATAAAGAGCCCTGGATCTCCCACAAGCTCCCTATGCCCCAGCCCTCCGGCCGCCCCTTCTCCCATCCAAACCCTGGCAACCCTCTGAGCAGGCAGGATCGCGCCACAGCCCGAGAGCAACGCATAACCCCAGAACCCCCGCTGCCAATTCCTGGAATATTTGGTGTTTCTCCCCTCGGAGAAGCAGCTCTCTGAAGAGGTAGACACCCTCCCTCGGCCCCAGGACTGCAGCGGGAG
>NW_009186651.1:0-3509 GCF_000690835.1 Fulmarus glacialis
AAAAAAAAAAAAAACAAAAAACAACACACACACACACACACGTAAAACAGAACTAGGTTTTAGTCCCAGTGAATTTTCTTGTGATGCAACAATTCATTTTCTAATAAGTTGTTATAGGAACTCTGGAAGAATAAATCTTATATTGTTAAGAAAATACTTGCATATCTGATCTTGTCCATAAACTATCAGTCTACTAACAGGGATTAATTGGTTATCATAAAAGAGAAAAGACTGAATTTTTATATTTAGCTTCAAAGCCGTATGTCTTATCTTGAAAAATAAAATTGCATAGTCTCTTTTTTTACTGGGAATAAATAAGGGATGATGATGATGAGGAGGAGGAGGAGTAGAGATGTTTCAACTAAAGGTCCCAGTGAAGAGATGGTGCTATTGTCCCAACGGGACTGAAATAACCCTTGCTCCAAAGATTTTCCAAAATAAAAAAAGATATGAAAATAGTGATAAATAAATATTATTATTCACACTTATCAAGGAAAATAGATTAAATGTTTTGCTCAAGGCTGTATAGGGAAAATGTAGCAGAGGCAGGGACTGAATACACAGAACTCCTGACTGGCAATCCACTGTAATTTAAATTACTGGCAAGTGTTGTGGAAAGAGAAAAAAACTGTTTTGCTGCATTCAGGAAGAACCTAGTGTAGTGGAGCCACAACATGGTCTGGTGATTAAAGAATGTTAACTTGAGCCAACAAATGCCAGCTTGTCATCTTGTTTCTTCCAAGACATACATGTCCTTTGGCTAGCCAAAATTTTATGATCAATTCTCAGTAACGTAAATAGGCATAAAATATGACTTTGTTGCACAACTGAATTTGCTGCATTCAGGAAGAACCTAGTGTAGTGGAGCCACAACATGGTCTGGTGATTAAAGAATGTTAACTTGAGCCAACAAATGCCAGCTTGTCATCTTGTTTCTTCCAAGACATACATGTCCTTTGGCTAGCCAAAATTTTATGATCAATTCTCAGTAACGTAAATAGGCATAAAATATGACTTTGTTGCACAACTGAAGCGTGGTACGCTTCTCAAGGACTTTTTTCATAGCTCACTAATGCAGGATACCCTTGACAATTACTGCTTAAAGCTTCAGTCTTACAAGCAATTGTCCATGTATTTCCCTGAAATCAGTGAAAGCCCTTCGTAGGATAAAATGGGAAAAGTGTAGGTAGTTGCAGGATCAGGGCCTAGAAAGGTATTAGCAAGGATAAAGACATTCTTGTACCAATAAGCAGTGATTAAACAAAACCAAACAATCCCCCCACTTTCACCACCCCCCTAATGAGATGGAAGTAAGTAAAGACAAAGTAAGCTCCTACTTACCTAAGGGGAAATTTGGGAATTGGAAATAAGTAGGTTAAATAAAAACTATTTAACTGTGGACTCAAAAACTATGCAACTACAAAAAGTTCTAGAGGAACAGATAAATGGAAGGAACCTAATGATTCTTGAGAATTAATATTTATTGAATACATTTATTTTTTCACCCTACCTCAAATCAACTACTGCTTTTGTGTCCACCTTCTGTCTACACTGTGTTGTTAAAGCTACTGAGTGCAGACTCGGGAGGATGGAGACATGGCCTTCAACTTCCATTGATCACTAGTAGAGAAAAGTCCCTTTTTTTTCTAATCTGCAATACTCTATATACTCTATTTTAAAACTGATTGATTTTACTGTACAACTGTAAAACAGAATCTGGAGTTTAGGTCATTGATCAGAGTGTGAATGATCTCTATATACAAAGGCTCACATGTAGACTTCTATTTCCTACTGCTGTGCAGGCCACTTCTTGCTGTAATCCTCCGTTTTCACCTTCTTATCCTCAGCCAAAAAATATCCCAGGTCCCTCTCTTCTCAGTATTTGAAGTATGGTTAGTAACCAAATTAGCTGTTGCCCAGGGCTGCTTTTCCACCTTTCCCCACCCATCCATGGTGGTTTTTGCACAGTGGAAACACACCTTGCACACTTTGACATAAAATATATTTCAAATAAGTTTCTGTGTACATCCTCTAAGCAGTGAAACTGTACTGCTGATACTGCCTTCTTGTCTATGAGGGAGGGTAGACTGGCATTTGCTTTAATGAAGCAGTTAAAGCTCTAAATTATTTGCCTGCCTATTCACTGCCTGGTCCAAAATTTGCTATCTTGAAGAAAACCCTAGCAACAAAACAACCAGATCTACTTTGGATCCATAAGATGACCAAAAACCCTGCTGGGAGTATCACTGCTTCTTGTTTTGCTGGTAGTCTTTTGTATGATCCCCAGCCCACACTGGCAAAGGACTTTCTGGCTGATGTACTCCTGTGGTCTCTTCAGCTTCAGGTGTAACATCAGGACCCTTTGTTCTGTGCAAACACAGAAAGTTAGCTAATCAGGATTTTCGGCATCCAAGCTTGTTTTTACATTGAACATGTTCTATTTCTTTGTTTTGTTTGATAGTTAAACATTTCTTCTACGTAACCACCCAGGACATTTTCTTGTGCTAAACTGGGAACTCCAATCCTTTATCTTTATTATGGCAGCACTGCTTCATGCTGCTTACTGCCAGGGCCAGTTTTAGACTTGGCACCTAAGTAAACTATTCACTAGAAAACTGGAATAGGGTCTACATTTCTTCTTATTATTATGTTCCAGCATTCTCTGGTTGTTACTATTTTTTCTACTTCCCAGCTTGTGTGATTGCCTTATCTTTGTTTTCCTTTTCTTCTTTTAAGGTTGTTTAGTTTTCATTATGATGACAGACTCATCTCTCTTTTCCTTGACAGTTTTATTGTACCTGTTTTCTTGCTGAAGGGCTTTATTTTTGCTTTTAAGTGTTTTGGCTAGGAATACAGGGATACCCAAAATACTTTCTAAATAGAAACTGAACTTAATGTTCTTTCCGTTGCTTAGTATTCTGACAGCTTTTTATTGAGCTCTAATTTTTTCTACTTACTTTATCAGCCTAATTTAGCCGGTTGGTCTAACTTTTCTAATTTTTCTTAGTCATAGTGTCTTCCTCTTTCATAATCGTATTAAACCAAGTTCTCATTTTGCGCCTATTCATCCTGAGTCAGCATTTCCTGTTCTTCCCACTACTTTGAACATTGCCTCAAAGCTTTCCAGCAAATAGGAGGATAATGCCATCTGCAATCTCAGGTGACTTGAATATTCCCCATTGATACTGCTATGCTTAGTTTCTCATTTAAGGTTTACAGAGACCTTCATGCAGGAGAAAAGTGGGTGGGTGATATAATTGAAAAGGACCTTTTCACTCACCTTGTGAAATGTAAATTTCAACTCAACTGCACTATAAATTTTTTTGAAGAGAGAAAATCTACAATAATGTAAAGTGTACCTTTGGAAGTGAAAACGAAACCTGAGTAGTCGACATGAAAATCTTGCTTCAGAAATTGAAAATGTGGGTTAAATTTATCTGAGCTGGAGACTCACGGATTAATGTGACAAGCTAAATCTTTCTGCTGGAGATCCAGTTGTGGGGAGGGAC
>NW_009186651.1:3540-11786 GCF_000690835.1 Fulmarus glacialis
CAGGAATTCTGCACTTCAAGTAGTGGGATTTTGTAATCTTTAGGGAAGGATACTCTTGCCCATCCTGACCATAACAGTGAGCTGTTCACTCATGCTGCTGTGGTCAAAGAAGGAGGGATAAGGCAGACAAACAGCTCAGAGACCAGCACAGCTACAGTCTGAGGCCACATTTACCTTTGCTGTCCTGTCTGTCAGTTTTCTGTAAGAAAGCCTTCCCCACTCTGGCAAGCATTTATGCATCCATTAATTAAGTGGGATGGTCCTGAGGGCCACCAATGTAAGGATAAAATCTTCACTTGACTGAGAAAAATAAGGGTGTTACCGAAACGTAACCTTCTTACATGTATACTCTGCATACAGGTAAGGAAAAGGTGATAAGCCCAAGTAAATCTCAGTAAATTGTGTTGTTAAACTACTTCGAAACAGTGCTGAATAAACTGGGACTGTGAACTGGGTTGAGAATAACCATAGTGTTTGATGTTGAAGATAATTAACGCATTCTAGATTATAACAATAAAAGACTGTAATAGGAAGAGTTCTGCCTCTGTGTTTAGGCTTTGTGGCCTTTTGAACGGCAACAGTGATGACAGACTGACAAAATGATTGAAGGAAACTGCTAACATGGCCATACTATTATGCTATTGATTTCTTTCAGCATCTATTCTTCAGTTAATAATGCATTTAAGATGTAGATAGGAAGTTTCTTTCCTTAAAAGTGCTGTATCATTTCTTTTCCTTTAACTGAAATTCCAGCCAGAGTTAAGGAAATACCCTTACGAACCACTTCTCCTTTCTCTCCCTTGAACCAACTGGATATACACAAACAGCGACGTACATTATTTATGGCCAGATTTGTACTAGTCTTCTCTTGTTTGCCCTGCTGTGTTCTGGTACCTGGGCTCTGGGGCGATGCTGTTTTGTAGAGGTGATAAAACTGATAGAAAACCAGCCACTGCCGGTAGGTGACTGTGCTGGCACACCAATGCTGCTGCACTTCAACTGTGTGATGAAAATCAGGCTAATCGGTTCTTGCTTTGTGTGAGAGAATCACAGTTTTATCTGCCATCTTCTTAAGGCAGACCGAAGAGACTACTGTTTACCTTCTTTCCATAACATGGCCTACTGATTATGCTGATAAATGCTAATTAACTCACTTAATAATTAAATAAATTTGTTAATACTGATAAACTCACTCACTAAATCTTAGTGTTAACATTCACAGCACACGCTTTTTTGCAGTACAAACACTGTGACATGTTTTCCTGATGAAAGTTCTGTTGCAATATACTGAAGACTTTAAAATACTGTTGTCATTATTAAATATTCTTACTTTCAACTAAAAAAATTAATTTGGGGCACAGAAAGGTTTCACACAGATACATAGCTATGATAATAATTTTTCTAGGCAATCCTAACTTAACTTATTTTTAACGTGTACATTCCTTTCCACATTAGGACCCTTGCATTTGAAAGACTTGTTCTGTACAATACAGCTTATAGTTAATACTCTTAATAATGACTTACCAGTAGTAATCTTTAATTCCATATTCACACAGAACTCTCATTTAAACTAAGTGGGAGTTTCTCTTGATTAATCCCAGTAAAATCAATCATCTTTTGTTAATTAACATGTTTTTATTTAGTGGATATTGGCTGAAAACTGTGGAATATTTTGAGCTTACCCTAGTGTCACTCCTCCAGCACCTATTCTATAGTGTCTGTTAAGTGCACAAATGTTTGTTTTACCTGAATTGAAATGGAATTGCTGTAAAGTACAACTCTAACACTGAAGGACATGTACGTGTTTTTGCTAGGCTACCTTTTGATTCTATTTATGGTGTTTTTACAGCAGTTCTTGCTCTAAAGGTTTTTAAAGGCTGATTTCAGAATTTAAGTAATTATAAAAGGAACTGAATTTTGATCTGTTGTACATTAGAAATGGTATTAATATCTTCTCTTTTTTTTTTGTTGGCTAATTGAGTTACTGCTGAATGGAACATGTTGTGAACTAAGATTAGTTTAAATACACGTCAAACGGCAAGACTGCTTGCTCAGTTCAGTACTGAAAGTACCAATTATGCTATTTTTGTGAGATTTCCAGTCAACTGCAGAGTACAGCAAAACATAAGGGTTTGGAGCTTTGCACTCTGTAAGCGTTCTCTGAATGAATTCTCAGCTTCCCTTCTCCTCTTTAGAAGATATTCATCGGGGTTAGGCTGAAAAGTATCTTTTCAGACTCAAACATGCAAAACTATAGTTCAGAAAAGACTCCTCAAAATAAATTATACAATTTTAAGTAAAAATTTATATTCATTATAATTTCTGGTAATATTAAGTGTTCTTTCACTAACAGCTAGGCTCTTTATTTAACTCTTATTTATAACAAGAGTGGCAAACATAAATCCTATGAAATTATTAAAGTATTTCAAGGGCCACATAATTACTGCACTGTAAATCCACTGTTACTACTCTCAGAATGTAAGTGGAAGTGTATTGGTGGAAGAATATACTGATTTGTAGCTGGTGTTCAAGTACTGAAGGTAATGTTTGCTAACACCATGAGCAGCATGCCAACCGCATCCTGAAGCACGAACATGGTCAGGCTCATTGCCACATACAGCCATAAAACATATTTGAACACAAAATGGACCAGGTGGATTTAAAAAAATGCTCTTAACAACTCATATGAAATTTTTTTTGTTACTTTTTTCTCATATAGCTATCCTTGATGTGCCGTTCCTGTTTTTGACGGAAACATCACCTACTGCTGTCAGCTAACCCGATCTATCTGCTCCCCTTGTATGAAAGCACACTTCGTGGCCAGATCCTAAGCTGGCTCAAAATGATGTCACTGCCTTGATTTCACAAAAATCGTGTTGTGAAGCTGAACCTAAGATGCCTACTTTGAAAGCTTCCCCCCTTGCCCTCTTTATCATTCTGAGACTGACGAAAGCAATGGAAAGCACATTTCTCAGGCTGAAGCTGGTTTTGTCTGTGTCTTTACAGAAACTATAACCCTTCACAGACTGAAAATAACTTGTCCAACAGATTAGCCTCCCTGATGTGACTACCTCACCAAACCACCTTATGCCACCGGCTTTGTTTCCTCCATTCTTGCAGTTCATGTGCTGGGGGGTGCATACCTCAGTGCAGTTTGTTTTCAAAATGACAGAGGACTGAATCACACAAAAAGGGGTTAGTAATAAGCAGTGCTGTCATCTGGTGGTGAAATTGTTACCACTTTTGACAAATTGGTCATGCTTTTCAACCAATGGGTTTCACTTTTTTTGGGAAGTTGATGTAGTCCTCTCGGCATACAGTCATGAATCTTTCGTATTAGAAACAGGCAAACCCACTGGTTTTATCCAAAATCACTAAACCTTTTACACTTACTCTATTTTTGTAGAAGAATAGCACACCAGAGGCAAGGTTACTGTGTTGAGGTTTTGTTTTTTTCTTCTTTAGCTTGTGCTGCCAAAACATCATAGAGTTATTGGAAAGTGCAGTATAAATGTTATTATTTGTGTGCAAACACTGCTTGTCCAATGGAATGAAGAAGTAAGGACAAAAAGACATACCGCCCCCTCAGAAATGTCAGTATACTCAAATGCCAAAGTACTATTTTCTCCTCTTAAAATTTTACCATCAGTACTTTTTTCCACATTATATTTGATGTCCATATCCTTACATACCAGGAAAATACACTTTTCAGATCTAGCTTCCAGGATTGTTTTGCTTTCTGTAACTGAACAGGAAGGATATTACTGCTGTCGTTGCATCTCAAATGATACAGTGTCTGCTCACCTGGGGAGCCAGGAAAAATATGTAACACACAATGAGAAACTTATTACTTCATGCTCCTTCTTCATACTTTTTAAGGCTCACTTCTCTCTGAGTTCTCTTCATCTTTAAAGTGAGATACAAGTGAGAAAATGGTAGTTGTCACATGAAAACAATTAGAAGTCAAAGAACAAATCAAAGTATTTTGAAACTATTCAAGAATTTACTAAAGTAGCCATCACACCAGTGATCTTTCTTCTTCATTCATTTTGAAGTTCAGCCACCTGACTTTCTCATCTACGCATAAAGGTAGTACACATACCGACTCGTTCTCTCCAATGTTAGACCTATATTCCAGACCTCACCTATGGATAACAAAATAGACTATACAGATCTTGATAATACAGTAATCTTCTGTCTTTCTGAGTACTTTCATCTGAGGTTGAATCGTTAAAAATGCTGACATTAAAATATGAAATTTCATTTCTACAAGCATTTTCATTATTCCTGATCCCTGTATCAGCCTGCGTTATATGAATCCTATATTTTGGAGTAGATTTCTTTTTGACATATGATATTTGTCAGAAAATCTTGAATCTCTGAATATAATACATCATTCTAGTGATGGATTTCCCATGCTGCTATAACTCTAATTTTTATGGATCTGTGTTAGTTGTTGCAGTTGACAAATACAGAACTTTCAATGCTGCTATATTGTTTCTTCTACAAGGGCTGAACAAACTGCACTGGTAGAAGTTCATTAGCAGATGATTTTTAACTAAAACCCAGATGATTGTACTTTCCATATTCAAAACTGATTTTCCTTGAATACATGTGTGATACCCTCTTCTCCATTTAACATCATTCTTATTCACTGACCTAATTTGGATGACTTCTGGAGATAGAAGTAGTTAAGTAAAGGTATCAGGACCTAGCTCTTTAAAGACAGCTACCCATACCAAAAGGTTCTTTCCATTTTGTCAATGTGAGAGTCACATTTGCTGTCCTTTAATAACACCAACAATAAAGAAGAACTGGAACAGTAAAGATTTATTATATTCACAGATCTCAGGAATCAATGAGAGCATGGACAGGGTCACTGTGCAGAGTCAAAGTGAGGATATTAGCCGGGGTTTCATAATTTGATTGTGGTCTATTGTTATGCTTGTGTGGCCTATTAACTGTAGTGGTTGGTTTTATTCACAGTTTAGATTTTCAGCTTAAATTCTAACTTAAATCAAAGAGATAGTTTTGTAAAAATACTTCCCTTAGTTTGCTTTGCTTAACTTTATAGGCTGTTTTTATAGTGCAATGCTAAAAACTTGAGTCTTTTCTGCCAGTGGAGACCACAAAGTCATCGAGACTCATTGTTATTTTAAAACATGACAAGCTGGCCTTAAGACCTTAGGGATCCTTTCTTCAGAAGTCAAGCTGGTGATGGATAAGGAGCCATCAGAGCTGTGTGTGTCTTAGCTGCAGGAGTTCAATTAAGAAGCCAAGAGTGTCTCAGGTATACTGGTGCAAATGGAAGTGTTTGCTTTGATAATGTCTCTGTAGCTGCTCAGTGCAGGTAGTTGGCTTCCCCCAACTCATTTCTGATTGCACAAGCAGGTTAGCACAGAGGTATACCTGAAAGGACTGAGCTCCATCAATGCTCAGTGAGTGCTAGAGAATACCACAATGGGGAAATGCTATCAAAATCCCTGCGTCTGCACAGGGATTTGTCAGGAGACGGCTAGCTGTAAGATCTAGCCTCTAATAGCCACAGCCCTGAGAGCTTTGCTGTCTTCCTTTCCCTGAGAAAAACGCTGTTCTGCTGCTTATGCTGTGCAGAGAAAATTTCCTTACCCAGACTGGTTTCTGCAAGGTCTATTCTGCAGTTCTTTTGCTTCCACATTGCTCTTGGTTTTCATAATGGTTGGCAGTGTGATGGAGAATTTCCCATTGGCTCCCATCCTACCGCACATTTATAATTACCAGCTATTTTTAGACATTGAGATACCAAAATACAGAAGCAGTAGTCACTGTTGAAGACATGGCCTTTGTCAAAGAACTTTAAAATATTTCTTCTTCAGTCTCTCCACCCTTGAAAGAACATTCACAAGTTCCTGATGGATATGATGTCAAAGGTTAAATAAGATGAAAAATAGTGCATTAGAGTCACATGAGAATTTTTTCTTAACTTGAAAGCTACTCTAAGGCATCAACTAAACACAGCTGTGAGTTGCCAGACTGGATGTCTTTTGCTTTGTATTCTGTCTTCATGCATATTAATGGAGAAGGTCTCATCTAGTCAGATCAAAGTTCCAATAAGAAAAATATTCACATTTAAAAATTAATTACTGTGTTTAGCTTAAGTAATTAATTGACATAATCACACACGCTTTTATAAACTAAACATTAAAGTGAACAGCGACATTATTTGGTGATAGTCTTTAAGATAGAACAGAAGTGTATAATTGCTAAGTTAAATTGAATTTTCATTTTATTATGAAATAATTTCACAAATAAGCTTTTCTTAAAAAGTTTAATAGAAAGAGCAGGACAAACAAACAACTGATGTTCATTTCTAATAGAAGTTAAAAAGGATTATTTCATCACTAAAAATGTTTTTTTTCCTAACCCTTAAAATCCATTTGAAATTCCTCAGAAATAGAGCTAAAATAGTCTGTGTAGTGACTGTGTTTCTTATCTTAAAATGGAATTAGACTTTTTGGGTACTTACAGAACATTTTAATAATTAAAAAGTTCATAATTAGATGCTTATTTTCTGGTACAGTGGCTGAAAAGAAAATGAAGCCCCATAACTCAAACAGTTTCAGAGAGGTGTTGTGTTCAGGACTAATGATAAATGATGCGATCCCATCAGGGTGAGAAATTTTACTTCAAAAGCTATTAAAAAAACTGGAACAAATTAAAATCAAGCATAAATGGCGAACTGTAATGAAGTCTACTGAGTTCTGTCCAGTATACTATGACCATACTTAAGCATATTATTTTGTAGCAGAGATTTAAACATTTATTAAATTCAGAGTGAATTTTCATCAAAGAAAAAGTTGCTCTTATAATAGCCAGTTCTTAGATCCAAAAATCCATAAAATTTAAACACAGAAAGGGCTATTAGACCATTCATTCTAATTCCTCTAAAATAACAGGCTTTTGTATTCATTCAGTTATTATCCTAATACTCAGCTTTGAGTCCAAGAATGTGTTTGAAAAAAGTGTATCTTGGATTTGGCTAATGCATCTCTTCCAGAAAGTCATCGACCTTTAGTTTGAAGAAAACATAGTTAGAAATTAGACCACTTTCTTTTGAGTATTTCACTATTTATTCAGATAATTTCCTATATGAGCTTGCCTAACATCAGTTTGTGGCCAGAGGCTCTTGCCTTTCTTTCTGTGCTATCTGAAAGACTCTGTCACATTCAGCATCTCCCACAAATTTCACAAATTTCAATTTGACAGCAAGGACATAGCTGAGTTTCTTTAAACTTTCATTGAAACACCCTTTTCTCGGTCTTCAATTACTTCCATAGTTCTTTTCTGCATCCTTTCAATTTTTTCAACAGTATTTAAAAAATGTTTAGGGTAGAAATATTTTTAGGATTCCATTATTGATCTCTCCTGAGGCATAAATAAAAACAGAGTAAAGCCAGGTTCCTATTCACTACTTCCTTTATGCCAATTTCCCTTTCTTGCTATAGCATTACCTGGACACTCCTGCTGAGTTGCTGGTTTGTTACGACCCCAAATTCTTTACAGACTCGTTGCTTCCAGTGTTTTCTCCATTCAGTTTTCTCCATTGTTGCATCCTGTATTTCTTCCTCCAGCATATGCAGATGTGTATTTGGCTGACTGGGAACACATTTTCTTTCAATGTGATCACTACTCTAAAAACTATTTATTCTTTTTAGTCAGTTTTATTTTTCATTAATCCCAAATCACTGATGGAAATGTTGAGGACTGAAGAGCCCCTCTTTCTGATGCTGAGCCTTTGCTGATTACTTTCTTATGCATGTTTGTTAGCCAATTCTTAATCCAGTTAAAACACACTTTATTGATATTGTATAATGCTATATTTTTAATTAGAATATTAAATGATACTAAGTCAAAAGGCACACAAAAGTTGAAGTGTATTATACCTACATCGTTACCTTTGGCAACCTAACTTGAAATCTCATCAAAGAACAGAAGTAGATTTGTTTGACAAGGCTTATTTTCCACAGAACTATGTTGACTACCATTAATTATATTCCTATCTTTTAATAATTTATTAATTGAGTCTCTTTTCAGTTTTCCTATTACTTCCTCCAGCACCGATGTTGGGCTAAGCAGCCTGGGAGTACAGGTATCACCTGCTTGCCCTTCGTGGAATACCAATACAAGATGTAGCACTGCTACTTACTGGAATATCATTGACATAGAATCATAGAATCATAGAATCATGAAGGTTGGAAAAGACCTCT
>NW_009186651.1:12331-28172 GCF_000690835.1 Fulmarus glacialis
ACAGATGCCTTGGCCCTCCTGGCCCCCTTGGCCACACTGCCGGCTCATGTTCAGCTGGCTGTCAACCAGCACCCCCAGGTCCTTTTCTACCGACATTGTTCATGCCTCCTTTAGGTCTCCTAAATATGTCCTCTTCCTTACTTTTGGCATGCCAGCTATTCTTTTACTAGTAGAAAAAAATCTCATTAGCAAATGTGGAAGTAAAATAGTTTATGTAAATAAACTACTGAAGTTAGTTTGCCATTGTGCAATATATTAGAAATGAAAGTAAAATTAGTGTCAGTGTGGGAAAAGATGTTACAACTCTACCGCAGTTTTACAACATGATGATGTGTGCTCAAATTAGAAAGAGCAATTGAAGAAGTTTGAATATGCATCTGTAATTCTGAAAAGCTGTTATGCTCTTGTTCTGAGAACTGGCTTGTCAGTGAGATATAAAATAGAAATAGGTACAGCCAGTTACATGTACATTGGGATCTTTTCTGGACTACAAAATCCATCTCAAATTGTTCATTTCTCTTCTAGCTTTGTTCTGTTGGAATTAAAATATTTGAGTTTGGGCTGGATGCTTTTGCCTCCCTACATGCTTGATGTTTCTGGTTCTGAATAGGCTTTAATTTCACCATGATTAGGAAAGCCAGATAATAGACAAAAGCAGAAAAAGTGCCCAAGAGGGAGCGGATAATCTATTTACTGTTGAACTTTATGCTCTTTTTCACTCCTCAAATAACCTGAAATAATTAGCATTTAAAATACATGGCCACAGCTGCTGCAAGAAATGCCTGGGAGGAGAACCAGCACTTCATCTGCACGAATTCATCACCTTGTTACACCTTGCACACACAACAATCAAAAGAGCCTATATAACCTCAGGAGCACTTGACAGGAAGGGTCAGGTCACTGACTATACGGAAAGATAGAGCAGGCATGCCAGTAAGAAAACACTGAGTCCTGGGCTGCGTCTGAGGCTTGTCTGAGTCAGGATCTGGATCTTCAGATCGTACCTATTTCTGCTAGGGATTGCCAGAAATCAGGCATATCGACGAACAAGGTCATCCATTTCACAAAAAAAATAGGAAAGCAGAGAGACATTTGATAGAAAAAGGTGTGCTGAGAGCTAGAAGATATGCTTTATCAAATCACACTGCTTAATTTGTGTCAGAGATGAGAACCCAGATTCCACAGAGCCGCCAGCTTCTTGGATGCTCTACCCTGAAAACCAACTCAGTGTCTTCCTTTAAAGCTGTTCTGCTTTAAACAAAAGATTAAATATTCATTGACAAAGAGAGAGGAAAAAAAAGAAGGTAACCCTATATTCAGACTGTTGTGGCAGTAAAGGGTGTGTCAGCATCAACATTGCAGGTCCTTGGTTTAAAGACACTTTAATGATTTCATATATGGGAGGACTCCTAGACTGGAGAGTTTCAGATACCTTCACCTTAAAATTTCACAGTCTCTGACAAAATGCTCTCTCAGATTATGGGAACTCCTCAAAAGATGAGGAATTAGAAAATTAATCTCCCGACACTGCTAGAGGATACTATACTTGGATTATTGGGCGAAATAAGGATGCTTCTACCCTGAAAAATCCTTTTTTTCCCCAATTTTCTGTGGAAGGACCTTATCTAGTGTGTCTAAGATATGCACATGGTCAAGGTCTCTAAGCAGCTAAGTGCATGTTGCTCTGGGCTGTTTTACTTGTGGGTTTACTTATGTGTAGGAGTGATCTTCCAATTATTTTTCTTTTTGCATTTATTTCACTGAACCCCTAACCTGATACCATTTTTTTCCCAGACTTAATAATAATTATCCAGAGTTTTAATATTTGGACTACCAATTCCAATTTCCCTGGATATTTCTAGATGTCTTTTGCTTTCTTAGGTGCTCAGGCCCTTGTCCATCAAGTTTTGAAAATCTCCAAGGATGGAGATTCCACAACCTCTCTGGGCAACCTGTGCCAGTGCTTAGCCACTCTTTTTACACCATTAAAAAGAAGCTCAAAATCAAGTCAATGTTTAATGTTTGTAATTACAGAAATAGTTATTTAAAAGAGTTTATTTAATCTAAAATTTCCAGAAAACCTAAACTGAGCTTAATAATACTGATATAAGATAATAAACGTCATCCAGCATCGGATGAATATAGGGTTTCATAAAATTATTAAGTTTTGAGTTTCTGCTCTTATTTCACACGTGTTACATGGGCAGTTTTAACTGTCATTTCTAATTTTTGAGAGCTTGGCTTTGCAACGTTAGTATTCCTTTGGCATAGCATGACTTTTTTTCCCCATTTAATATACACTAGCAGTATGATTATAAAAATAAGAGTCCAACTCTGCTTTGTCTTTACACAGTGGCTTGACTTTCAAAAGCACTTTACTTCTTGTTATTAGCATTGACTTTTAAGACTTATTTAGATATATAAAGGTGATCAGGGATTGCAGCTTTAGGTACTTTTTGAAAATCAGGGCATAGATCCCTTTTTAACCTCAATGGTTCTGCTTTGTAATGACTGCAGCTGGCACAGTGAAGGGGATGTAGAGGTTTGCAAAACCGTAGCAACAGATCCCAACAGCGAAGCTTTAAATTCTTTTCCTGTTTGTGGAAGTTCAGGACAGTACTGACAGGATATAGGCACTGGAAGAATATCATACAAAATAAGCACTCCTGTTAAACTTGCTTTTTTGACTTGGTCAGCAGTTAGCTGATTGTCTTTCACAGATCCTCCCCCCACCCCGGTGGGATGGCCCTGTGGTGGTTCACTAGGAAATCGGGCTGCACAGACATTTCAGTCTGCCACTAGCAAACTGAAGTCCAGAGAAATCAAAAAGCAAGCCATTGACTTTTCAGCAATCTTCTTGTGGCAGAACCCGCTTCCTTATTAAAATTCCTTATTAAAAACAAACTTTAAAACAAGGTAGTATAAACTTTGGACACTGCAAATTTCTTATGTTTCCCATTTAATTTGAAAATATTTGATATTCAGGCCTACAGGTAGGCCTGTAGAATTTCTAAGACAACAATTCGTTGCTCATTACAGAGTGATCATCATCTTCATTTAAGAGAAAAAGGTAGCTGGGCTGAAATGCAGTAGATGCATTTGTAGCCTATGCATTGATCCCACCTCGCATTCATGCCATGCAAAGAAGTTGTGCCTTCAAAGCTGTTGATTGCAGTGCTCTGCATTGCTGGAAAGAGATCTTCATCAGTTTAGGCAGTGCAAGGGTCTGGGTAGTGGTCATTTTGCGTGGATTCGTTCAGTGACCCTGGAGTCCAGCACAAGCACAAAGTGTCCGTGGGTGCTTCTGAAACACAGCAGAAAACAAGGGTGCACAGCAAATCCCTGCTCTGGCCATACAACGGGACATATTTTCTTCCCCTCAGCACGTTGCATTTCACCCAAGATCGACACGTTCATTAAACTGGCATGCAGTAGATTTCACGTTTGGATTCTAATTTAAGAAACTGCTTGAGTGTCTAACTTTCAATATGAGCTAAAGTCTTACTGAAGCTGAAGGAGTAAATAGATGCATAAGTATCTGAATTATTTTGGATGGTTTTATATGTATCCTTACACATGATAAATCAGAGCCTGAATTAACAGTACGTTATACACTTTCTAAAACTAACACAAAGATCTCAGTTAAGGCAAGTAATATCATGATTTAAGTAAATCCCAAATACACATGTAATTTTTAAAACCTTACATGGGATGCATACCTTCCTATCTTAAAGGAGGGGAAAATCTAAACAGTGTATTTAAGATTTTATATCAATATTTTAATGGAATATTATTTAATAACTTTAAGGCTTACATCAAAATAATTAATATTATATTCATTATTGCATGGCTTAATCTTTTTTATATGACTAGGAAATTAATTTAAAGAAACATAATTAAAATAATTCTAGACATGTCACCATAACATGATTAAAAATAAAGTAGGTATTGCAATATTGTACAAAAATATAGCTAATTTAAATGCAAACCCCTTTTATGGCCTATTTATCTCTGCTTATGTATGTTAGGGGAATTAAAAAGAAGTATGTTTAAATGACTGAATTTTTTTTTTGAGAAAAAAGGGCTGCAAAGCAAGTCTTGCTATTATTTAACAAATATTAATCATGGTTACACAGAGGCCACTTGAGAAAAATTTATTACAAGAAATTTGTGACCAGTCATGCCATAGGAAGAGGAGAAAGCCACAGGGCTGAAATGACAGTAAGGTTTGTGTATGCAGTGCTCCTCTGGTAGTTAAATTGCAGGAATGTGACATTGACCTGAAATGGAAGCTGTTTGAAGTAGCAACTGTCAATCTCTGTAATCAAAGGATGGCCCAAAGTCTTACTCAATTAGCCATTTTGGCATGACCACTCAGTTTATAAAGTCCTACAAACTCAAAAAGTGATCTGTCCTCAAGAGGCACTTCAAGAAGACTGCGCGGTTTGAGGATAGTGAACAGTCATCCAGGGCTATAGCTTGGACTCTTTATTTTGGTCTTTTTTTTTTTTTGCAAAAGTGCAGCAATGCCTCATTTAACTGACTGTACTTATTACAAGGTGAGCCAAATGTAGATTTAGGTATGAGTGAATGTCTGCTGCTGTTGATATTACTTGAAGTTGGTTGGATTATGTTTTTCTTTATATACTTATTTACTCTTTCAAGTACAAAAGAGTAAACACACTGTGATATTAATTTTAGAATACATATATGTTTGTAAATTTGATTGTAATGATCAGTGTTTTCAACAGAGATCATTCTTAAATGAGAAGAGAAAAATGTGTAGCATACTTCTGGTCTTTTCTCAGGACCATGTTTACCTTTCCTAATTCTATTTTTCTTTGATAATTATTCAGAAGGCTTATTCAGCTGTTAGGGGAAAATAGTACACAAATAAGAAATGTGCAAGGATGCAAAACTGAAAAAAAAGCTTTAAGGTTAATAATAATTCTATCCAAGTGTTACTAAAGCTGAATCTATTGTTCTGAAGTTTTTAAGTGAACATATGGGCAAATACTGGTACCAGTAACTTGAAATTTTAGCAATTCTTTCCATTCCTTCCCAGGTACAAACACACTTGGAAAATCAGTCTAGATACCACATACAGCAAAGCCAGAGGCACCAGGTGAAGCAGTACCTGACCCTCGATACCAAGCTGTCCAGCCAGACGCTCTCCCTGTCCCACTCCCACACAATCCAGCCCGTGGGAGTGACCTCCATTTTAAGAAACGGACACATGCCTCCTGTCAGCGATATTGGCACACCAGAAAGCCCCGTTACCAAGCTGCTGGCCCTTGGAGGAGAACACGAAAATGCGGTATGGCTGGGCTGGCAAAAGGAGTGGGGAAATGGGCTTTGTGTGCTGCTACAAAAATGTTACATGACCCACATTGTATTGGCAGCGGGCAAGAGATGGCTTTCTTTACTTTCGGGGGGCCTTTGGTTGCAGCACTTGCTCTCTGAATCCTTTTGGATTACGTGGGTGATTCCCTTGAATGCCTGTGAATGGCTTATTGCATGATCAGGCTTCTAAATTACTGCCAGTTAAAATGTACTGTTGCATCTTTTTAGCTGTGTGTCATATATTGCTGTACGTTTTTTGAATATGTTTTGCAATGCAAAATATTTTTTTTTCAGATGAGAGTTATTTCTGTCTAAAAGTATTATCCTACCTGCATAACAAAGTTAAATACTGATTACTGTAAAGATGTAACTGAAAGAATCGCTCATTAATTTTTCAGATAGCTGATATTTTTATATATGGGTTATCTCTGGTAAATTGGTGTAGATATGCTAACTTTAGTGCCACCATCGATTTTAACAGAGGTACAGCTATTATACAATGTCAGATCCTCAGCCAGTGTGAGATGTAGATCATTATGGCCTTTAATACTTCAACAGATTTCAAGAGAGAGTGCTTATTAGATAAAAGGGGAATTCCTACAGAAATAAGAGATGGAGATGCTGTGTCATATCTTGGGCTTTAACAGAGCAGAGGAATCTTAAAAATGTACTGTGACCCATTTGAGCTTTTGGATGTTATGCAGCTAAGTGTGAGGAAACTGAAAAAAATAAACCCAACACTTCCTGGAGAGCCCATCTGGGGCCCCTCCATTCCTTCTGCATTGATAACTGACATTTTGTATCAGGTTTATGGATTACTGGAGCCACTAGCCTGCAAAGATTCTTTTAGATGGCCTTTGCGGAGGCCTCTGTGGTCACCTCTGTGCTGGCAGTGCAACGTGCTGGAACCGTCCTCAGGCACTTTGGGTATCTGACCAGGAGCAACCAGTGCCTGCCCTAGTACCACGCTCTGTCCTCGAGAGCAAGACGGCTGCTGGTAAACCCCTGTCCTGAACCGTGCCTGGTGATGACTGGGAGAGTGATAGTTGCCACAGGCCAAAGTCCTTGTAGGCATCACTCCAATAATTTGAATAATCCCATCCCAGAATTTCAGGGAGATGATTGGCACAGTGTAATTTCCTAATTGCAGATGTGCCCTGTGGTTCGGTGTAGGCTATAGGTGTATTAGTAAATAATACAGAGCCAACACACAGGTTGGTGCACTGAACTGTATTCGTTCATATTGTCTAATTGCTGACATTTCCTGGCATCCTTTTGGCCCAGACAGCACTTTCCTAAATAAGTCTGGGCACAACTCCTCGGACAGCACGTCTGGTTTTTGGAGAAGGAGAGGAGCACACCTACGTGCTGGGCCAAAAGTCTGTGTTGAAAGGTCCCTGGCCTGTGTGATACTTTCTTTCATTGCATAGGATCCTCTACATTTCCTTCAGCTACAGCTCTTCAGACAGCTCCCAAGAGCTGCTTGAAAACCCTCAGAGCATGAGTCAACAGCTCCTGCAGACGGTAAAGTTAACAGTGACAGGTTCATCATGGGATCTTTCCCAAAGTTATTTTGTGAATGGAACCAGACCAAAAGCATAATTGAAAACTCATGCTGTACCTTTTCCAAATCTATATATGTCTATATGTCTGCAAAGTATTCACTGTTTCATCCCAAGTAATTAATTAGCTATTCCATCTGCTTCAGTAGCTTTTGATTCAGATTAGAACAAAAGTGGGACCAGAAGGCTGGCTGGAGAAGTATCCAGTGTACTGCCAAACACAACACAAACCTCTGCCTGCTGAATCTTGAGAGCGGTGTGTAACACCAAATCTTGAGTGACTCACGCTCTTGCAGAACCACAGGTTCCTTTCAGCCTTCCTGCACCAATGCAACAATACACTGTGGGTACAACACATTTGTTGAAGGTGACAGATCACAGTTACAACTTAGCAATGCACTCCTGTCATCTGATCTTGGTGTTGCAATAAGGGGTTAAAAAAGGGGAATGGGCTGGTGTTTGGGAGGAAAGAAGTAACTTGCTAAACCACAAAAGCTGTTTTCACAAGAAGTAAAAAATGTGAATATTGTGTAAAAGTGCTTGAATTATTTGAATTTTAAGATATAAACTTCTGAAATTCAGTTTTATTGATGTAGTAAATACTCAATATTATTTCCTGTATATTTTCCGAGTAACATTGTTTCCATTATTATTTGTAATGATCGGTCTTAAAATATTATTTTATCAGATGGAAGAGGTGATTGAAGACATAATCAATATGGAATCAAGTTTTAATGATGAAGGGATAGGTTGTTCTGAAACTCCTCTACTAATGCAAAGAACTGTAAGTATTTTGTGGAATTTCATCTTGCTGTTTATAATAGAGAATTGCATTGGATGATTCAAGCACAGGCCACACTTCAGAGGCTAAAGCAGTACTATCAGTGGATTATTCTCCTTTCTCTTCAGTTGCTTGTCTTTTTGTCAAGAAATATTACAGGAAAGGGTTCCAATGTGGTGGGACACAGCTGTTTTAAGTGGTCTGAATAGCATTTGGGGTTCTAGCCCAGCACCAGGTCTGATGCATAACCTGTTGGAGGTACTAATTCCCAGGATATAAGGAGTCTCTAGACCTAGAAGGCCTTTTAAAGTCTTGCTTAAAGATCCTTCTACTGCATCTAAAAAGGCCAAAGCTTCCCCATGTAATAGTTTCCACAGTACAGTAGTTTCTCCAGTGTCTTAGGACTTGCTGAAGCAAGGGTGGGCTCTATTTCTTGGCTTTTCATAAAGGCAAGTTGCACTTAGTTGAATAATCTCAAGAACAAAGATGAGAAATGTCACTTTTCAGATGAAATGCTTTATGGGAATAATTGTAACAAACTGTTATAGTTTTATAATGTCTTTTTGTAAAGAAATGACAGAGGATTAACAAAGGCAACTTACACTTCCGTATAAGTTACACATTTGAAGAGGAAGGATGGACCTTTTCTGGACACAACAATGCATAGAGCATTATTACTTGTGAAAATAACACCTGTCAATAACTGCAATGCAACACACTTTATAGAAGGGATGTTCTTTGTTCTCTCAACCCTGATTTATCTTGGGAACCTTTTTCCACAGATTTTGTCCTCAGGGCCCTAAAATAGGTACTGATAAAGGGAAACTTCACTCTGGTGAAGGTAGAAGGATTTTCACAGGCTTTGACAGTCTACAAAGTTCATTTCAGCATACAGAGTCAGATGCTTGCTCTTAAGCACCCACTGGAGGAACATCTTTTTCTGACTACAGAACATCACTGGCTACAAAAATACATCAGGAGATAAGATCTCTACACCTCTGTGTTGCCCACTACACAGTCCAGTGTTAATGGCAATTAATAGTTCCATGAATACCTGGCATTTGCATGCCAGCTACGGAACTAATACAGTCTGATTTATACATGTCTCAGTACAGAACATAGCAAAGAGATGCTCCCTGGGAAATGAACTAATATTTTGGCTCAAATTAACATGAGGCAGGGGCGGATCCTTTCAGGTGTGGTACCGTGGGATGGTGACGAGAGGCATGATTCTGGGTTTTGGATTAGACTCACACTCCCTCAACACCTTTTAAAACTGGATGATGTTAATCTATGCTAATTCCAGCCTCATTAGCCTTCATCTTCAGCCATGAAGGACATATCTCTCTAAAATGTATTGAATACCCTATTCTTGACGAGCAAGGAAATATGCAGTGACTTTTAGGCCTAGCTGGTATCTCACTTGCAAAGATTTGAGACTCCTGCAATGCCTTTGGGCCAGGTAATTGTATTTAGATTTTTGCTTGTGTTGAGGAAATCACCAGGCTGCTGGGTAAGCCAGGGAACAGTGTGTATTTCCAAATCTCTCTGTGCAGTACTATGGCAAAATGAAGCCTGCCTTCACCAAGGCATGGGAACTGTGCCAGTGTGGAAGCAATCAAGCAGTGTCTCTGCCTCTTCCGTCTTCTCTTTTGGCAATGTGTACCCCAAAAATATATGAAGGAAATGGGCAGATGGAGGAGGTTCCAGGCATTTAGCTTGTGACTCAGGGTTTTATGGCATCTTTCAGGCAACATCCTAAACCTGCCTGAAAAATTTTAGTCATAAGCTGTGCAATAGAGAAAGATAGAGAGGCAGGTAGAAAATATGTTCTTTAGATCCAGTTTTTCATCAACACATTAAACGTAATGACACTTCATTTATCTGAGTTAAAAACGTATATATTAAAACAGTGTTGGACTAGGAGACATGATCAGGAATGAGAGAACATCAAATCCCCCTAAGAAGAGGAACTGGGGTTGTGCTGTACTTAAACAGAGATTCATATTACTTCTTATGTACCTTTGCAAAAGGTGCCTGCCTATGGTGGCTGCCATCAACACAGAGTAAGTGAGATCAGAAGTGAGACTGCATTGCCCATGTGCCTGGCTGAGTCGGTGTTTGCTTCCTCCTTACACTTCTCCAGTGTAATGCTTAAGTATTTTTAGGATTCCATCTTAGATTTTTCCCTTCTTGGCATTGTCTTGGATTTGTCCAAACTGTGCAAAGTAGTTTCTCTAAAATTCTGAAAAAATCTGAGTCTCCTGGTTTTCTGAATCTCGTATAAGGCTTGGGGTTTTTTTCAGCAAAATATTTTCTTGAACAAGTCAAATTCATGAAGCCATTTTCTTTTCTCATTTTTCTCAATAGATAGTGGCTGAGATTAGAGACTTTGCAGTGCTACCTGTTGTGTGTTGCAGTGAATTAATGTTTGCTTTAGTTAGATGCACCCATGTACCATTTTAATGGCACATTAAATGAGGACATTGAATTCTATGAGACCACTCATGTGAATAATTGCTCAGAGGCTCATTGTCTGACCCTGAATTAATGAATTACAGTCATGTATTAGTAAAATCAGAGAAGTGAAAACAAGAACATCCCTCCATCTCATTAAAATTGTTACAGCTTCTGAAGAGCGTATTGTCTGGCTTTTATTGTGTTTGGCCCTAAATTCATAATTTTATAAAACTCTCTGGTTTTGGGTGGCAGCTTAAGAATTGCTCAAAGTAGGGAATTCTCTGGCTGTATTTCCATTGCTCTTAACAGTACCGTAATGGTAGAGACCTACTTTTTATAATTTTTTTTTTTGAGGTTGAGCTAAAATATAAGACTAGGTCTTCCCTATATGCAAGAGGTCTTGATTCTTCTGAAAGTATTTGTAAACTTGATTGTATCTTTGCCCAGACAACATAGCTGAAATCAAATCATAACTATTCTTATGAACTATCACTTGATGAAGATTGTTTGTTCACCATGGAAAAGGTAGGATTTAATAAAGAAAACTTGAAGATGACACCAGTTTTCCTTGTCTTAGTAATTTAGTCTTACAAAATTCTTTAGTAACAGACAGCAACATATTTATCTATATAGTAAGAAATCAATTTCTTCTCTGAGTATTGTATTAGGAAGGACAGATTTCTTCCTGACCTTATAGGAATCATTAAATAAATGAAACAAAGAATATATGAGTGAGTATGAGCTAAATAATGTTATGTATGTCAGATATGGTGACAGACATTTGAAAAGTAAACATTTTTCATTTTTATCAGACTTTCATTTGTATTCAAAATCCTCTCAGTCTATTCAACATTCTGTAATGAATTTAAAGTTTATTAACTTCCAAATGCTCAGAACATAGTAAATGTAGATGTGCAGGTCTGTTAATGTAAAGCATATATGACACCATCACTAGAAGTTTGGGGCAAGTTCTAGAAATCTGTGGTCTACATTCCTTTTAATATCTGAAAAAGGGAAGTTTAATAAACATGCTGTATCAAGGGAGATGCAGAGAGCACTAGTCACAGTGAAGAGAGCCAGAAAAGAGCAGAGAGCAAAAATAGGATCTCTGTGCTTTTCAGGGTTGGATTTGAAAGTGTGTGACCTAGTGAACCTCTACTTGTTACTAAATGTTGTTTTGTTTTGCTAATATATGTACACAGCCCTAGGACTCACCAGAAAATGCAGTAATTTAGCAAGCACAACAATGCTTTCTATGAAAACTTTTGGCATTTTACCAGTACTTTCATTCAGAAATAACTGCTGTAGCCCAGATAATCACTGTACAGCTATTGGGATAATGTCCTCTACTTGACATGCAGTCCACTAAAACTTACATCAAAAGCATTAGGAGATTGACTGGTTTGGAATGAGGATAAAATGTAAGGATATTAATGTTCTGCAAGGGCACAGGTTTCTCTTGCACTGTGCTGCGTGGGACAGGCCGGAAAATTATTTAATTTTGTGAACATTTCCTAGGTTGTTTTTTGTTCTGGTCTGGAAGAAAACAAGAGCTTTCAGAAGTATTTTTGAAGAAGCCCAGGGAGAGAGTCTCTGTAGCAATTAGATGGCAGGTGGTGAGAGCTAAGGAGTGGTGCAGAGTAGTGCTTGGGGCAGAGCACTACCATAAAACTAGACTTCAAAAAATGGCCCACAGTGGCCCAACTGGTGATCTGTTGAATCAGGTGGGCTCACTGTTGCTGGAGTAGTAGGTATTGAATGACTAAACAAAATGGAGCAGTTCCTTTCGGATCACTTGGGAGAAAATTGAAAGCTTCTCCACGGAAAACCTTTTCATTGGTATTTTACCATGTCCAGTAGTAAATAGAGCCAAGCAAAAATGTTTCTATGTTGATTTATTCATAATATTTAAGAAATGTTTTATTTAATTATTCCCCTGAATGAGCTTGCCGGAAGGAATGTTTCCTGAAAGCAATGGCTTCTAACCAGTAGAAAACACAGATTTTTTTTAATTATATATGGATAAATGCACAATAAGTGTGATCTGAAGAATTATTCTCACTCAAGGAATAGAATAGCCTTGGTAGTCCTAGACAAAGCTGGAACAAATAGCTGCTAAAACAAGTTATTTAAAAAAAAACCCTGCAAAATATTTTCCAAAATTTTTCTTTCCTTTAAAGGAAAGAAATACTTAAAGATTTAAAACAGCATTAACTTCTTCAACAGCTCCAGCTCTGTGTACCGAAATCATTATGGTGTCATTGGTGCTTTGAAGTTCACATGACCTCAGAGATTTAGAGCTGTCACAAACAATGAATCTGTTGTTGCGAATGTTGTCTATCTGTGAATCTAACCACATTTCTTCAGTCCTTTGAATCTGACTTGGTGTATGTGGTATTCATATGCTGGGAAAAGAATAACTAAAAAAAAAAAAATTATTGCTGTTTGTGCCATTTTAATGAAACTGTACTACACCTCAGTTGAAACTTGGTTTAATTATTAGATAATCAGAGAATAATTACATAACATTAAAACATTATATTGGATAATAATCTATCATTATTTGTTATGATTAGAAGCAACAGCTAAGGGGCAGCAGATCCCACAGATCCCATTGCTAGTCATCTCCTCGTTGGGTGGTGTAGGTAGAAACAGAACAGCACAGATCTGACTTGTCTGGTACTTCTGGTTTTGAGTAAGGGTAGAAAGAAAGAATGACCTATCTGTCGTGGTTTGTTCATTTGCTGGGCCATCTCCATACAACTCTGAATCCAAGACAGCCACTCTTTTCCTCTGCACGCTAAGGAGCTCCGTGTTGCCCAGCACTGTAACAAGGGAAGGTGTAAATAGATTCTTCTCGTCTTTCACATCTGCTTTGCTCCCTCTCCAAGAACTCAAGTGGCTGGCTGTAAGATAAAGGGGCCTCTAGTGAAATCATTAAAAGGCCTCTGTAACTGACTCTGTGTAAAGAGTGGGAGAGAGAGGAATCACTAATAGAGAGGGGAAGCAAAAGCACCCGGGCATGCTGAAAGGCAGGGGGTTTGCTCACTGTCAGATGCCAGGGCTGAGCCGGTGGGCCAGCCGGGCGCGGGGAGCGGCAGCAGCGTGGGGGGTGCTGTGCAAAGGGGTTGCCTTGCAATAGGTCTCCTCTTGAGGGATCCTGCATGGCTTCGCTGCTTCACTTGCGTCACTTCATTTCATACATTCACTAAGATTGGGAGCTACAGTCTGCTTCCAGTCTACTTTGAAGTCAATTCCATTGGGATTGCTCCACTTCTGTCACTCTTGCAGGAAAACAGCTTATGGAGAAAATCTTCCGTTGCCCTGTGGCTCACTTGTATTTGGTCAGCTCCTTTGGCATTTGAAAAAATCTTGCATTGTAGAGGCATGGACTAGCGGTTATATCAGGACAGGACAGGATAGATGTTTTCCTTCTTTAATTTTTATGATTCTTTTAACTACAGCTGGTATAAAGTTCTGATTAAATCTGTTAACTCTGCATTTGCTTTTATGGAGACAGTATTTATTGATAAAAGCACAGTGCAGTCTGTCTGCAAAATCTCACTGTTATTACAAGGTCTTTGAGGTCACAGTTTCTCATCATGGCATTAATAATTTGTATTTGTATTAATTATTTGTCAAATACTGATGGTTACCATCTGGATGGATTACAAAACCTGCTGTCTGTCCCATTCCCAGAAATCATACAGAAAAAAATTCAAGTAGGTATCCTCCAAAGTATTTTATTCAATAATTGCTGTGATTATTCAGTCATGAAGTAAAACCGGGTTTCCATTAGAGGTGCATATACTATTGCTGATCTAGGCAGCCCCCTGCTGCATAATCATGTGTATTTTTTATTTAGTGCCTATCAATGTCATTTGGCAACCTTTATAAGTTTATAAAATCTGCTAAAGTTCAAAACCATTTTAGAGAAAGGGTCAGTGTAAACATTAACAACCTCATTTGCTTAGGTTGGGTAACTTGAAAAGGCTGCATAACATCAATGAAAATGCTTTGTCAATCACATTCTACACTAGATTAGTCTTAAAGTCCAAGGAAGAATCAAAGTTCACCTAAGTATATAAACTTCTGTCTAGCACTCCCTGGTATCGTTTCCAAGTTTAACGAAAAAGAAAAATGAAGGAGAAAGAGCAGTCGGTAGCTATTGAGGAAATAGTAGACTCAAAAATAAAACTGGTGAGCAAATATTTTCTTTGTCTTTATTCAACAGTATGAAGGTGCTAGACAGGAAATTGTGTCTTTCAGTTGCAGAGAACTAATAATGAAACGCACAAACTGAGAACTCCTCAGGCCTGTTTTCTGCAGTTGGAGGTGTCTTTTGCTATCACTGCCATTACTGTTTTGAACGTCGTACAGGCGCCAGATGAAGGTTTGTTTTCAGTATTTCACACAATATAGTAGTTTGAGGCTGAAATGGGCAGTGTACAGCTCTCTTGCATGCTCTAAGAACTCCAAATAGATTGGGTATGAGTGTTTGCAATTTACCTTATGCTGTACAAAAGGTCTTCATAACATAGAACATACAATACTTTGGGTCAGGAGAAGAACTGTGGTCCTCTTTTACATAGCTGCAGCACTCAAAAGCTGTGCAAAATGCCCAAATAGCTCAGCTCTGTCTCTAACACTCTAACAGCAGAACATCTAACAACCCTTCTCTATTTTGGGGGTAGACCTCTCTGGCTAAGGGAGCCAGAAGACTCAAGCTTCATGCGACTGGAGTAAATTTTTTCATAACTATGAAATGAAGGAAAAGTTCCTTTTTTCCTCTTTGGTTTTCTATTTTGGAAAGGTAAATAGACATAAATGGAAGTATTATTCTAAAATATACAGTTGTTTGTACGTAAGTACCTCTTACAAACATGGTCTTCATCTCAGACCTTAACATATATTGAACAGAGGTAAGAGAAAAGGATAGATAAAACAAGTTTCTAATTCTCCTAACATGCAATCCTCATTAATTCTAAGCTCCTGTGCAACAGGATCTGCAAGCAAATTCCTGCAAAAAACACCAGGCAGATTCTGTCTTATCCCAAAGCCCTGATGAGCAGCCTCTGCTGCATGTCTCATGTTGTTGTCTGTATACAGCAATGCAAGACCCGAAGTCCTTAGTAGATGACAGATAATAGAGAAGGCTACATTAAGCTCCTTGGGGTCTCTAACATATAGTTTATGATCGGTTCTGGAGCTAAACTTTAGGAATTTCTGTCAATGGCATTTACAGAGGCTGAATAAAAAACTTGTGAACTCAGAGGCAACAACAGTGGCCACTCACTTTGTTCTCCAGACACAGTCAAGCTTCTTACTGCAAGATAAAGCTAACTTGTGGAAAACACAAAGATTTCTTGAATAACCATTTTGAGAAATAAACTCCTGAAAGATACAATTGCTCTTCTTTATACCTCCTTCTCCATCAGCTAAGGCTTTCTATGACATTTACTATCTGGGTACAGTAGTTTATGAATTAGTTAACTATGCATTTATATTTACACTATAAATAAGCACTTGTGAATATGTCTGAAATCAATCGCTACAGAAAGGAATTCCAACTAAACCAGAAGTCTGCATGGTACATATTAAGCCATCTGAACACTCTAGATCACAGAAATCAGTAAATACCTTACTGTAATTTATTCAGATACTTAGGTGATATGTGAAATGTAAGAGGATGTAA
>NW_009186652.1:0-33015 GCF_000690835.1 Fulmarus glacialis
GGCCGTCCAGCCAGTTTTTTACCCATCGCGTAAGAGAGTATCTTGCTTATTTTTATGTTGCCAAAGGAATAGAGTAGCAGCAGGGCTTGTATATATACTTCTATTAGAATCAGCAAAATGGTAATAGAGGAAAAAGGCAACTACGACGTAGATCTGTAGCAAGATCTTTGTTAGTTCATGGATTTCTGAGTCTCTCTGGGGCCCAGGTTTTTCTCATATTTCATCTGGAATAGACTTTTTTTGCACTTCCACCGAGCTTATGGAAGAGAGGAACTTTGCAAGTCTCCATAACTTATTTTTCCGACGGGAAACCTTGCAAGCATATGTGTGGCAATTAGGGGCTTCTCTCATCTATGTAATCAGGGGGAGCTGTTATCAGCCTTCCTCTGGATCTGAATGACCCAGACTGACCTCCGTGGTGGGCTGTTAAGGACTGCTGGCTGGGCTGACCCTTTCAGCAAGTCCACAGTCATGATGACTCTGGTCACCCCTGTGAGTGCTCGCTGGTGCTAATATCAGTGCTATTTAAGGGAGCATCTAAATTTATTCACTGACTGGTCAGTAGCTGAGGTGTATGGCTATTTGAAAATGCTCACTTTGTGACCCTTGGCTTGCATCCAGGACCTACTGCAGTCCTAACCTTCGGCTTGTATCTTGTTTTCTGACTCAGGTTCTTGACCTTTGGTATTTCGCCTGATTGCTGGTCTTTGGGTGCCAGATTGCTTCTTGTCCTACGCTTGGATTCTGGTTTCAGATATTAGTTCTAACTGCTTATTGCAGCTTGGCACTTAAATCTTATTTGTGCTTTTGAAATTTTCCCCTTAGGTCACTCATTGTACTTCTTACATTTCTTTTTCAGCCTTTCTGTAAATGAGTCAAAACTCTTGTAATCAGAACAGCTCTATGTTGCTCAATTCTAAATGCATCCTTTCTCTCATGGGTCATTAAACTGAGGGTGCAGAGCTGTTTGGACACTCCTCCAGGAATCCTCAATTCCTACTCAACAGGGGTGGTCACTTGGTTGCCTTTGTGCTCACACTTCTCTGTTAGGGTGGCTCCTGGCCTCCGTGCAGGTGGGTGGGTGCCCGTCAGCAGCGCCTCAGCCCCAGGTGGCCACGGGAAGTCTGCGTTATGGCTGGACGTTCCAAAAAACAAAACCAGTGCAAGCCTGATAAATCCCAGCATCCTGTTTGCTAGAAATCTGCTGCTGAGACACCGGCCTGCAAATTGGCTTGTTTGAGCAAATGTGGCAGAATGAAAAACGCTCCATAAATTAAAAAGCAATCAGTTGATTTCTTCCTAAGACATTTGATATGAAATGACAGCAAAATCATATTTAAGAAAAATAAAACCAACCCCCAACTTCCCTACAGTATTTTCAGTAAAAGCACCACAAAATTCTGTCAGTTTTGAAGGTCAGATGGCAAGCTTCACGTTCACAGTCGTGACTACATGCTCACCTGAGTTTGTTTCCCTGGCTTTACAGGGACTGTTCATGTGAATAACTACTCCCGCAGAGCGAATAAAGGCATTTGCAATCTGGTCCCAGCTGGAAACTTATTTCTGAAGCCAGTTCACTCTCTTTATAAAGCACAGATTCTTTATTTTATCTTGTTTTGTATTTAGGTCAAATGATTTGAGATCTTTGGGTTGACTGCTACTCCATTCCAAATCACTTCCTACTGGAAGAGACATACATTTCAGAGCTCTTAATTCTTTCTGGACATGTATTTGGAATAGAGATACTCTCTTTGTCTGGGAGGAGAAGGGTAATTGCTGCCTGCCTGGATATCAGTTAATTAGCAGTTTCCTCACCAGTGGACACCTGGCTAAATTTACTCCCTTGCCAAGTAATTTACTAAATAACTACAAGACTATTCAGGAAGCCCCAATAGTATTTTATAACAAAGCACTCATTACTTGGTATATTTAATGGCAAAAAGGGATGTAAGGAAATACAGGGCATACTTTCTCAATTGCTTACGAACCTTTCTGTCACACCTTTTTATGGGTTCACAGAGCTCAGTGAATCAGATCCAGTTGTTCTTCAAGTGACGATGCAGCATAATTTCGGAGGAGTTATAGACTATCCTTTCTTCCACGGTTAATGCAATCTTGGGCTGCTTGGGAATGCAGCATAACATTTCAAACGGGAATCACTCTCATAGCCTTAGCAAGGCTGCTTAGATAGGGAGAATCAGCTCCACTAAGTGCTGATGCTTGTGTAGTGGCTTGGGAAACGTACGGAGGAAATGCATGATAAACCTTTTGCTCGGCTCCCCTGTCACATCTTCTGCAGTGCGGCTGTCCATTAACATGCCACTGGCTCAGCGAGAGCGCTGGGGTCTGCCCAGATCACTTGGTAGCTGTCAAGTGGATAAGACAAGCTTTCTGGGGAATGTGCTAAGATAATTACAGGAAGGTGAAGTTAAATGCATACATGTGCTGCAGCGAGTGCTGTGAGCAAAGGAGGTTTTATCCTGCGGTACGGGGACCAGCTGGACTCGGTGACTGTTCTTTCGGTTTCTGGGGGAGAATTCAGTTCATATGGTCTGGAATCAACACCTCGTTTTGTCAGTTCAAGTCACACCACCACAGTCCTTCCCTCCCCGCCAGTTAATAATTTTTGTTGTTGTTTTACAAACAGAAAATCTACTGGTGAGTGCGAGGAGGTATGTGTTAAGGCAGCATTTTGAAATCTGCCAGCTCTTTATCTCTTTTGCTGAACCCCCCCTGGAGTTCAAAAGCTCAAGTTCTTTTCTTCTCTTTCCTGCGAGGTAGAGACAGCTGTTATTTTGAAAAGAGAGGCTATGTACCATAGTCATTCTTCTCAGCAATTTGAAAAAAGCACGAACTCTCTGTTACTCTAATGCCTTATCAGATGATTTGCTGTTTATCTATTGTAATATATATTTCTATAATACAATATTAATATTAGTATAATATAATATTGTAATTTTTAAAAATATATAATACACTACTGTATAAATTGTGAAAATGGAAGGTCAGTAGATTCAATGGTTAGGTCTAACCTTGTTCTTTTAGACCAATCTTTGCAGCATATCTAAGGTATCTTAGTACACAAAAGGTATACCCAGGTATTTCTAGGTATTACTTAATGAGTGATACCAATGGTCAGTTTTAATGCTGGGATATATTAACTGGGGAGGAAGCACACTCCAGTTTTTTAGGTCTCCTTTCCAATACATTGGTCCTGCAAAACTGAACACACGTGTGTTAAAACATTATTCTACACAGCATTGTAGTTCATCTGTTGCAGCCTTTCTGCAGGGAAAACAAGGATTAACTCCATATCTTAGTATACTGAATAATTTAATGTGCTGCAGAAGATTAATTTGAAGAGAGCCCTTTTTGCAAAGTAGTAAGTAGACAAGCAAATGTAATAAAACCAGGGACCTGGCTTGATAACTCTAGTTTAAATGTGTATGACTGTACTTCATGGTATGGTCATATAAAAAAATTGAAAAAAACCTGTAGTCTATTTGTTAAAATAATTTAAATTTTAGTTTTATCTAGAACTTTTCTGCCACATTCTGAATTTGTGTTAAATTAAACCATGAAGCTTTGTTTTTAATGACATGTGTATGGTACAAAGAAAGAAACTATATTTTAGATATTCATATATAATAGGCAGAGACCTAAATAATAAGTTTTGGTGTCCATTAGTTCTTCCTTGAGTAAACGCCTGCCCATTCGTGAGAGGTGTTTGTGGTAGGGCAGTTTTGCCGTTGTTTCATCCCACAATTTTAGAATATTAAAGCAGTAAATAGCACAGAAAAGAAATTTTTGCATAATGGAGGCAACTAACTCACACCAGTGAGTTAATGTGTTAAAGAACAAGGCTGAAACATTGCACTGTCCTCTTGTTGCAGATCAGAAATGATGGGTATGGACAACGCAGACCAGCTCATCTTTGGGCTTTGGCGGGCTTGACCTTGAGTCAGCTCAGAACATTTTTCATATGAATAGCGAAACTGAACTAGTCTAACAGGTAAAGGAGAAGCAGGACCTCATGGTCCTCTAAATACATTTTTTTTTAATTTAAAGGAGTAGTGAGTTTTCAAGGCAAAAGGGGTTAGTAATGATCCTTTAAAACAATGATGATTCCTTTTTTATTTAAAAAAAAAATCTCTCCTTACTGAAATGTTATTAAAGGCTGTTTAGAATGTTTTTGTTTTAATTAAATGGTTAAGTGGAATTAGGCAAAGAATTACACTGAATTCAGAAAACTTTCAGATGGTGGTGCCAGTTTGCTCTTTATGAAGATCTGAAGGATTGCCATCAGAGTGGTTACTATTGCAGCAGTTGCGTATCACTGACAGCTGGAGCTGCTGTCTTTTGTTTTTGCAAAACTATAATCTGAAGTTTTATTTAATCCTGGTTTGTTTACCCTGACTTGATGCACACTTTCAAGTGTTTCAGCAGCATGTGTGAAGATCATTACTTTGAGAGAAGCAATTTCCATCGATTCCTTATATTTGGTGTCACATAAGAATTGCATCGTGCATTGTGGACTCTGTAGCTCAGTTTTATTTCTGATATTTTAGAAAGCACACCTATAACTTGTGAGATAAAAAAGTCGTTGAAGCTGTCATTGTCCATGGTACTCAGGCTTTGACTTTTCCTTTGTATTTCCCATTATTCATTAATAATGACATGCTGACTGATCTCACTCACATTTTATGATGCACAGACACTCCATATGTATGACAAAGACCTGCCAAAGCTTAAGAGGCTTTTTTTTTTCTCCAGTGAATTGATTATCTTCAAAGTCCTGCCTCATATCTTTTTTTTTTTTTGCAACAAGATCTTTCTATGTGTCAGGGAGAGGGATTAAAGGTGCCTTTAAACTAGCCTGTTTCCCCAGCTGACAGATCAGCCTTAAGATGGTGTTGGTTTAGCTTGTGCTAGAGGGTTAGATGTGAGAGGTTTTACAACTACACAACCTCCTTTCTAATGGCAGAGGTTAAACTGTCTTTAACCTTCTCCAAGTATATACTAGCAAAGGATTGTTCTGGCTGCTGGTTTTTCACTACAATTCCTATCTACTTCATGGATCTTACACTCAGGTCTAAAATCTAATGGCCTTTAGGAAGTAATTAATATAACTTTCTACTGGAAAACAATTGCAAAACTATTGCAAAAAATTTCTTTTCTGACTCATCCATTTGTGGACCAGTATTTTTATTTCACTCTGAGTCAGTCACTCACTTCCTCTGCTCTGTCACCCTCTGTGTCGGAGCAGGTGCAGTGGGTCTGTTCCTGCATTCTGCATGAAATTGGCCCCTTTTCCTCTCGCCACAAGTGTGTTTGGACAGGAACTAAATCGCGGATGAAGCATCCGCCATGAGGTCATTTCGCTGCTGTTACATATCCCGATATCTATCAGGCTTTCCATGATACAAGTTTGGATGCGTTGCAGGAAAAGCTAATAGTGCCTTTCAACGTGAGAGTTCCCGCCTTGCAGAGCCATGGAGGAGCGTCCTCCGTGGCCTTGCTCCCCTCCGACCCCTTTCTGCCTTTTGCACCGTTTCAAAACTGCACCGAGACCAACCAAGTGGAAGTTCCCACGTCATTTCCAGCCTGGGCAGAGCATTCTGGACCTTGCCCAGACTTCATGTTTGAAAGTCTCTAGCATTCAGAATTCCAACAAAAAATCTGGGGTTTGGGTTTGGAGAATAATACGGTAATAAGTACTGAATAATTTGACACACATTTCTGACTGGCTGGTAGGTCATTTAAAGCTTTGAAACTAACTATGTAAAAAAAGGTGATGTGGAAGCTATGTTTGGGATAAAAGCAACTTTTAGATGTCTTTAGCAGTTCATGAGGATGAAACTTGTAAAAAAAATAAGTATTTGTTCATATCTTTTCAAGAGTGATACTGTAATTCCTTTTTCTGTTAATATAAAATATTGACTGAAGAAAATGCCCAGTGCATTAGCTTTTAAACACCTTTAAACTTCATAGTCTCTGAATTTGGTATAGGCATTAAATTAGTAACAGCTGCTTCTAGTCTCTTTTTTCTCCTCCCTCCCTGAATATGGATCACAGACACAGGATGTACAATTTATAAAATGTGTGCAAGTGCAGACACATTCCTAAAAGTCAGGGCAGCTTCAGGTAGTTCTTTTTAATTGTACTGTTTCTTTGAAAGCTGATAAAAATTTCCACTAAGCTGTAGAAAAAAAAATTTTTAGTGTTGGAAAATACCTAATTCAAAATTCCATTCTTGTAAAATGGAAGAAACTGATATGGAAAACATTCAAAGCATTTTAAAAATAAAATTGAATACTCCATTTCAGCATTTCCATTTTTCATTTGGATCTTTTTTCATGTTCAAACTTTTTGACATACAGACTATAATATTTCAATATTACTGTAAAAATATTTCAACAGGGCGTGGTTGATATTTCCAAATTAAAATACAGTGGAATCCACATTTTACTAAGCATTTTGGGGTTTCAATATTTTTTACCCACTTAGGATGAAAATAAATTTTGAAATGCCTGGATTTCCCAAAGGATAGACAATTTATTACTCTAACTAAAAGGGGTTTTGCCACAGAGCTCCCTAACGTAGGATCTGTATCCTTATTATACAAAGCAGTGTGCTTCCTCTTGCAGTCTTGACTATTAAAGCATGAGAGCTGTCAGATGAGAAAAAATGTGCAGCACATAAGAACTGTGTATCAGTAACACATTGTTTAAAAACAAAGGAAATTAAGACCAAAAAAATCATATTTCTTTTCACCTTAACACTAAATCAAACAAATGTTAATTAACCTTCAGAGACAGCAATAACTTCAGAAAATAATGGCTTTTCCAGGATTTTTATCAGTGGAAAGCCCTTGGTCTCCAAACACATAGCACAGAACTGTTTTTACAGTTCCAAGGGATTATTTAAAGAAAAAAAGAAGTTGCATGAAGATTTTTAGTCTCACTGAAGTGCATGAGCGTTGGATTAGGTCCTTAGATCCGGTTATGTAAACATTTCTGTAACATTTTTAGACTGTAATGTTTGGACTGTTACTATAGAACGCTGAGTGCTTTTCATAGCTTGATGTTTTAATACTTACACTTGAAGAGCTTATAATTTATTTTCCACTTGATATAACCTCTTCCCATGTTAACATATACACTGGTATTTAAGAGTATCACTAGACACATGTGAAACAGCTGCCCTGAGGTCTGACAAAACATAAGAATGTTGCTGAGCCTCAGTGATCCTTAACTTGTACCAGAGGAGAAGTTATTCTTTGTATTTTATCTTGCCGCTATTTCTTGTTTACCTGTGGGTAAGAACAGTTCTTTTTAATCCACTGTCTTTGCTCCTCATGCCTAGTGAGTGGATAAATATGGCCACCCATCTGAATGCTGCCTTGAAGACTTTCAAGCTATTTTCTCTTTTTCTTACTCCTTATAAGCTTTATCCTTGTGTAGCTTTATCCTTGTATAAGAAGTCAGTGCAAAGTCTAAGGACCTTGCCCAAGAATGCATAATCCCACTTAAAAACCTTGTTTCAGGTGTTATCTGGGGCTTCCATGACACAGAAAGGCTGTGCTAGGCTTTGCAGAGGAGGCCGGGAGGCAGAGGACTGGGAAACACTTGGTTTTGGTTCAGGGAGCTGTATGTTCAGATACAACATGAAGACAATACTCATCATTCTAGGGTCCCATTAGAAGGAAATGAGGACCTCAGGTTTAAAAAGACCAGACTCTTCTCTTGTTAATTCTGCATACTGCACTGACTTTTTACCTAGTTTTTCCAAAAATGTATCTCACTACTAACTGGGTAGTGTTAAACAAAGGGAGCAGATTGATCTTAAAAAAGTGAGTAATAGATGTCTTGCATTAGAACCACTGAAAGATCGCACACTGACAATAGTGAAACGTGGTCCCTCGTTCATTGTTCATTCATTCTACGCTCCTGTGCCATCTGTTACACTAGCGCAGTGACACGTTAAATCATTGCATCGCAAAAGCATCAGCATTTTGCACAAAGGAAGCAGACTGAGCCTGCCAGGGAAATAGTTTTGAATGTGTGACCTGCATCATATGCAAACAGCATGCCCTTCCCTGACAACAAGGCAAGCAGGGGAATGGAGCTCCACCTCTTCTCTGTGATAAATGACAGTAAATTTTATATTATAACATGCGTGCATGTCCTGATAAACTTATGACAGAACTGTAGTTCTTAAGCAACAGCATTGTTAATTACTACAGTGAAAATAATTCCTTTGCTACCAGATTAAACTTATGTTGCATGGACGTGTGTTTGTTTTAATATTGCCTTTAATTCCCTGTTTCTTGCAACCATCAGAGCTCTCATACGATGAGCACAATATAATTTTTCCATGTTCAGGAGTTGCACTGCTTTAGGAATGATGCACTAGACTTTCTCAAACACTTGAACATATATTATACACAGCTGCCCTTCTTCAAGAGCTGCTGAAAGAATATCACAGTCCAAACCTGCACTCATTTATGAAGTCAAGGAAGATGCTACCCTAACAAAGTCAATGGGATTAGGTGACCTATATAATTGTGATCTTAAGGTCTTTGTTATAACTAATTCTGAACACGGGAACTAAGCACCTTCTTTTTTGACTTACTGGCATTCTTCAAATCCTCATAAAATTTTACTGAGTTAATAATAGCAATCATACATTGCATAGATAGTACTGTTCATCTCTAAGTGCTTTTTAAAGATAAACATCTTCATTGATGCTGAAACAAAATTAAATGGCTTGTGCTAAGTCCCATAGCACCTACTGACAAAAATGGGGAGTGAGTAAACCATCCAATGCACCAAGTCTGTGTAACAATAACTGCATCTTTGTTGTTCTTACCGTTTTCTATGAAAGAAATCAAACCTGTTAAAAACTTTAAAAAAAAAAAACCCAAACAAAACTAATACTGTGGTTCTACACACACTTTAACCTAGCATTAGCTAACTCTGTTACTGCAAGAAGTGGTCCTAAACCTCTCTGACCTTGTCCACAAGCTGATCCATAGGAACAGAGATTCTCACAGGCTGGAAGGGACCTCGGGAGGTAACCCAGTCCAGCCTCCTGCTCGAAGCAGGCATCAGTACTGATCCCAGACCAGGTTGCTCAGGGCTTTGTCCAAGTTAAAACTGACCCATCATCATAGCTTAGTTTTAATCTAACTCGGTTCCTTACTCTGGGACATTCTGCCCATATGGGTACCAGTATTTAGGCTGACAAAGTTGCTGAGGGAATGAAACAGAGGGGCGAGATCATTTCTTTCAATGGCAGTACTAATTCATGCTACCCTACAATGTAAGGCTTACTGTTGGAGTATAAGAGATATTTTGATGCTATGCTCAGTCCTGCTTTCTTCTTGTATTTGGACATTTGTTGGAGCAACAGTCTCAACTTTGAAAGGAGGAAGGCAGAAAGGCACTCTACGCTGCTTGAGAGAATTCTCTTATGTTAGTGGCACTTTCCATTCCCCAAACCAGTCCAAGCAGACATATTTTCATACATTCCCTAAGTAAAGTCTGATATCAACTGTTCAGATGTAATATTTGTGTGTGGTCTGCCTCTTCTTTCTAGCTTATTTATTTCCATTGTACTGCGGCATAAATTTAACTTAAATTACCATATTAATACTTAGCCTTCTGGATCTTTTAAGCCATTCATAGTACTTTCGTAACAAGGTATCTCACCGAGCTTTCAGTGCAATTCCCCCTCTATCACACCGTCTTAATGAGAGAAGGGATAGTTCTCCCAGCTTAACTTCTTGCATCATGCTTTGTAAGATATTGTTTGTTCCTGACGTGTGAAGGTATCTTAGGATGCCGTCCTTGAAGCCCTTGCTTTCCTTTTCACTGTGTTCGTATTGTGTCTGTCTGTGCTTTAAGTTTTATGCTCTGCCAAATTTTAGCCTGGAGTGACAGCAGAGAAGTGAGCATTATAATGAAAGTGCTGACAAACCCTTAGCTCTAATGACGTGAATGGCGCAGCTATCATTTGAGTTTGCTGTGTTCATTACTTTAAATCTTTAATGCTATTTTCTCCTTTTATCCTGTGTTGAGCAGTGGGATTACTCAAGTGGTTTATGGGTTAGAAGTTGTGCGGTTAAGTGAGTTGTTCAGTGGGGTGGAAGGACTCCTCTCTGGGGGCTACCTTCTTCATTTTAGAGGTGTGGAAAAGTTTAAGGTTTGAGGAGGAAAAACACTGTTAGCAAGTGTTCGATACTGCATTGCCATTCCAGCACTGCCATCAACTTTGCCCCTTGTGACCACTCACTAATGACAGCTTATTTTATATACCTCTGACTGCGGTAAGGTCAGTGTCCTCTAAGGTGGAGAAACAGGGCATTTTGTATTGTAAAGGGGAAAAGAGTGAAGCCTTAAAAGTGAGAAAATTTAGCTCATATCAAAAAAGTATTAGTTGATGATGTAGGCATTAATATTTTAGACTGCAAGTCATTTGAAGCAGGATGTCTGCATTCCTGTGTGTATGGATGCTGTCCAAAACATTTCTGACACTACCACAGCACAAATAATGCATGGACTAGATAGGAATCCGTACTGAAGTGCCCACTCTCTGTCTGCATGTGCCTGACATGGCAGCCATGGAAGTCATGATCCTGTGGAGTTTCTCATTGATTTCAGTGAAAGCAGAAACAAATTTTCAAGAGACATTTTGCGTTAGATCTCTAGCTTTTCTAAAATGGCAGGAGTCCTTTCATCTGGAATATGCGCTACCATTTTATACTAGACAAGGATTTGGCTCTGAGAATTGCCTCTGGACAGTATCTGCCTGATTCGAGTTGGATGCAATTAGTGTGTGGGTGGATGTGTGGCTCTTGCTGTACCATGTGACCAGGTAATGCTAAAGAAGAGGGGAACTATAATCCCTTTAGCTCCATCTTCCCATGGTGATACAGATTAACACTGTATTAATTTGAACAAAATAAATATAGTGTGCATATATTAAAAAAGATAAAACAAGATGTATGTGCAGAGGGATGTTAACAGCCTATGGACATCGACTGACATGAGCCTCATGAAGCTCTGCCCCATTTCCCCATTGGGGAAATGAAATCCTCATCTTTGGACATGGAGAAAACTTAACTGGGCAAGGCCATGAGCAACCTGCTCCAAGTCGGTCCTGCTCTGAGCAGGGGATTGGACCAGGTGACCTTCAGAGATCCTTTCCAGCTGATATCGTTCTATGAATCTAATCTATTAAAAGAAAGATTAGTGGTGAAATCATTGTCCTTTGTGTTGTGAGTCTGGCTAAACTACTGAACCAGTGGGTGCTTAGACTTGCCTAGAGGGAGATCAATAGCTCTGGCAGGATCACTGAAGGAAGACCCTTTAAGTGTGTTATACCAGCAACAGATTAGCTCATTGCTGTCAGCAAAGTTAGGGTACAAACTTTGATTTGATCTCCTGTGCTTCCCTGTCACTATGAGATCTGTATTTCTCTCATTCTTTATTATGAATATCAAATCAAAATGCTTATGCCTCGAGAATTCACCTGCTTTGTCTGAAATCATCCCACTTTTCCTTTGCTTGACTGTATGGAAATTATGTTGATTCACGGAGAAGAAATTACTGTGCATCATACCTGCCTTTGCTCTCATTTTCTTTTCTGGTTTTCACATGTGACAGCATTATATCACAGGCCTTGCACCCACTTCTCAGGTTCTCTGGGGTATGATTTGGAGAGTTCCTGCAGGCGTGTTGCGCAGATGTGGCTGCCCCAGGGAACACTGCTGCAAGCTGCTTTTCATAAGAAACAGCACAAATTCTTCAGATCATTGTCTCTCCTTAACTCCCCTTGGTCTTTCAAGATTTCACTACCGAAAGAAAGCATGCAGACACACTGCCTATACAACTGGGAGTAACACTTGGTTTCTTCAGCTGACAACTACCACCAGTTCTTCATTAATAGTCTTTTGAGAGACAATGCTAATAAGAGTGAGAACAGCAGCAGTGGGGGTGATATGCTTCTCTGAGTCAAGTTTCATTAAAGAAGGTAAAAAATCATCAGAAGCAGTTTCTGAGAATCAGAATTGCAAAATAGGTGATAGCAGCCTTCTTTGGATTATGTCTGACTCTTCAGCTAAAACAGTTTTCTTTATTTCTGTGATCTTCATTGACAACATTCTGCTGGTCATAAAGCATTGCTTTGTTTTGCTTTACCATCATTGTACTCTAGAGCAGATCACAGCAGATGAAGGAAAGTCAGAACTTTTGGGGTTTTATTCTTACCCCAGACCTGTAATTGCAACAAACTTGTTTCATCTCTCATTGCCTCATCTTACCCGCACGTAAAATGCAGATTTTTGATTTATATTGAAGAGGAGGATTAGAAGCTTAATCCAATCATCTTTGTAAAGTATTTTGAAATATTTAGAAGACGACATGCGAGTCCAAAGTTTTGCTGGTCAGGAGCCTGCTGTCCCGGGTGACAACAGGATTAAAATCCAGATGCGTTTTTTGTGAATGCTTTGTTGGACTCTTGTTTTGCAGTGTGACATAAAGAGTTCATACAGAAACCTTGGCAGCAAATGCAGTTATGCAGCACCTCCAGAACAGATACATGATGATCTCAGTAACTCCTGAGTTGGGAATATACGTACAGGAGACAGATATTTTCTTGAGTGTACAACTGAAGTTATGCAATGATTAGTAAGACCTGAGTGTTAAGGGTTATTCTGATTTCATTATGATTGCTCTTTGACACACAGATACGAGCTGAAGCATAGAAAATACTGATTTGTTGAGTGTCTAGTAAACTTTGAGAAAACTTCCAAAAACACTGGCATAGCTGTAAGTGTAATAAATTCTAGACTTTTTGTCCTTTGTACCACTTTTCCAAATAGCTTATGGGAAGTCCAATGTGTCAAGTCAAGAGGAAAGCTTTAGAAAACCGATTATATATATTCTGCCCAAGAAGCCACACAATTTTTCATCCCTGAATACAGAGGCAATATTTGACACTAGGACATTCTGGTATATTTGGCCACATATAAACCCATGTTGGTTCATACTGACACTGTGTATGTGGCTTAGCCAGACAGCCATGGAAAGAAATGCCCTGCAAAGAGACAGGCAGGTATGTGGGTGTGCTCTCAGCCACCTCTGCCCAGTGACCTTTTTCTGGCAGCCTCTTTTCCCTGGATGCTAAGAGAAAACTAGAATTTCATTTTCAGAGGGACTATGGCAGAGACCTAAGGGAGACAACAGTCCCTTCAGCTGCCTCCCTGTCTTGGGACTCACTCACCAACTTTGATTAAGTGCTGCTAAAACTTGTCCTAACTAGTTTAGCTTGTTTCCCTTTTCCCCACTGAAATGTATGTATTACATCATCAGCAAGCTGCATTCTATACTGAGAATTACTTTCCTGCAGATTTCCCTATGGACAAATAGCATCTATCTTGCGGGGAGAAAAAAGAATGTAGATGTCTGACACATTACATTTTCTTCTATATTTGCCCTTCATTTGTGTACAGCAAAAGGCTAAAAATTGTCAAGGATATTTGTTGCTTGTCACTCTTATTTGTGCATGAACATACACATACAGCCTTATGTAGAGACATGGAAACTTTGAATTTTAAAACAGTAAGAAAAAGTTTTATATCCTTGTTTATCCTCTAGGCACTGTGCTCTCACTTCTCTTTTGATACTGATGGGAAAGAGGCTTATTAAGAGGCTGATTCAATAGACTTGTTAAAAGATTTTCTTTATAATAAAGGAAAAAAAAACCTCTTTGAAATTCCATCATTGAATGAAATTACATCACTGATTTAGTCTTTATTTTCCAAATGACTAAGCATCTCATTTTTATACAGAATAAAAATTATTGTCAAGAAAAATTGGTCACAGTTCAGATGTTTTCTAACAAGACATCAGCTGCATCATTAGTATGGTTTTCCTCTCTAAGCTGAGCATCAGCTTATATGAGAAAGAAGTGATATGCTGAGCTCCACATTCTTCCTCCCTCTCCGATCTGCATATCACGCTCCATTGCTGTGGTACATTAATTCTCTTGTGACCCAGCCATTCATAAATTAGCTCTCTCATCATCATTACAGAGAGCACAGAATTACAAACTTTAGTGAGGGAAAGATCTTGTAGGTCAGCCCACTCCATTTCCTCACCAGTACGCGATTGTTCCATGATACCTGGAGTCTACATATGCCTCTCCGCAAATACAAAACCAGGTGTGCGGACTGGGAGCAAAGGAGCGAAGCAAGGAAGATGTGCTTGTGAAGGAGTGGGGGAAACCAGTGGCACTGAGTTTCTGGATTATTCTGGTGGCATAGGTGGAAACTGGGACAACCACCACTGAGATACTTATTCTCCTCTCTCTGAAGCGTTTGAGACTTTTCTATCTCTCCAGTGAAGACCTGGTATCCTTCTGTTTAGAAGTATTTCTTCCAAAGAAGAGCCATCCTGTCCTTTTCCCCACAGATTTCAGTGCAGAAGGACAGAAAAAGGATTCCTATTGTTCAGAGCATTTAATTTTGACAAATATATATTTGATATGTGAGAAAAAAGCTGTATATTTGTTCTGTATATCTTGAAATGAAATACATAAATGTTATCCCAAATGTTCTAAAGTTAAATACAGTTGTATGGCAAATTTTGTTTTCAGGATCTTTTTCTGGTTTATGAGAATCAAATTCTGTTTGCTTTGGTTTTAAACCCAACCTTGCTTATACTTTTTTTTTTGCACAAAGCCTTGCAACATTGTGACAGCTAGTGTATTTACAGACACACACCTTTCCCAGATGATGTAGTCAGAGGAAGGTAATTTAGTAATTTTATAGAGGTAAATCTTCACACAACTATTGTCTTCTGAAATATAATCCCTCTAGTTTTTGTGTTTAGAAGGTCATTTAATAAATTATTTGTTGACCTTGTCTGCTCTTACAACTATCAGATCCACTGTTCTACTATGCACTGTACGCAGCCTGCAAAAGAGCTTGGAACGCTGTGTTTGTGTTCACAAAAATGGTATGTAATTTTTGGCTCAAGTTTAAAGGAATAAACCCACATCATTTTCCTAATGCTGCCATACTTTAATATAAAAGGCTTAGTGCTTTATGTTTGAGAAAATGTAAAAGCTTAAACTCTGGTTACATATTTTACACCCATTTTGTAGTAAAGCGACTGAAAACCTCACAGAACATGATGGTTCACCTTTCAAGTTGTTCTTACACTCCTGGGCCGTAAGAGTGAAAATGTATTTTGGCACTGCCAGTCAAGCTATACATCTAGCCAACTTATAAATATCTGTTGACAAATATCTGTTTCATTTTTCTGTGGAAGTTCGCTTTACTATTGTGTGTTAATGGGTGGACATAGAAATATATTCTGTACGTAGCCAGTGACAAAAAAGATTATTTTATACATTTATTTCTTACACCCAGTGGACCTTTCAGTGCCATTGTTTATAGTGATGGGTTGTGGTCACTCAGCTAGTCTCCTGGAAGATACTTTAAGAGTCTAGCATTTTCTTGATTATGAACAACAGCTTTACTCAGGTCAGGCACTAATTTCATCAGCTGAGCTCAAAAAACATCTCAGGGAGCATTTTGGGACATTCCTCTAAGGCAGTTAAGAAAAGTTTCATTCTTCTGACTGCTGCACAGCTTTGCACATTGTATTTCCATTTCAGACTAGACTTTTGGGCAGGGTGAGCCCGAAGTCAAATGTCCACCGAGATTTTAAGCTTAGTTCTTAACCCACCTCAGAATGGGGATAAATGAAAATGGCCAATTCTGGAACCAGCTTCACTGATGTTGGAGCTAATTGTAAGTTTTTGCATGAACTCCTAGTCGAGACAAAACCTGGTAGGGACTGTACTAAGCAAGAACATTTAGTTTCTTCAATAAAGCCTTCTCTTTATGGGCCTGAAGCAATGTTCACAGAACCAAATGGAAGAAATGTTTTTCTTGTGATAACTAAGCATCAAAATCACACGCTCATACACTGAAATGCAAATTGTACCTGTTGTTGTGAATGCAATTTGAGGAACTGCTTAACAAAGAGCCATAATGACTAGAGAGGAGTTGAGGGGCAGGAAAAATAGAGAAATAGTTAATTAACATTTCTGAAACCATTTAATTGCTAACAAAAGTTCATTCATCTATGTGCCTTTAGCTGGGAGACATTTTTCTGTTGAGATTTGGCTACACCATAATCTGGATTATTATCTCCCTCATTGTCCTTTAGACTCAGTAATGTCAAATACACGTAAACTGAATGAGAATCTTGTTTATTGTGAGAAAGGGTAGAAAAAGAGGAGGGAAAACATAGACAGCATCTATTTTAACAAAACTCTAAAATTATTAGATACTCACGGTAGATACTAATTAACAGCTGATGGAGAATTTAAACCCTGCAATTTTGAGTTAATTCCCAGATTTAAAGAACTGCAGTCAATGGGAAACAACTGATGATGTATCCAGATTACAGAGATTGCTTGGTGGGACATTCCTGTGTTTGAAAAAAGTGAAAAATGCAGCCAAAACAATTCAGAAATTGAAGGGATAGTGGACTGATCAGCCCTATTTCGGCATCCACTTCATTAACCCTATTCACACTGATCGACTCCCTAACATAAATGAAACTATGTTTTGGAGAAAGGAGTGTTCATTGTGTGTAAAATTGCCAGGGAGAGACTCTTAAGGAACTAAAGGAATAGTTTAAATTTTATTCTTCCTGTACATATTTAACTGCTTTCTGTCTAAGCCTATTTCTAAGGTTTTATTACTTCAGTTTTTCAGTACTAAATAATATTTATGAAAAAATGATGGGAAGTTCAATAGTTTCTTCCTTTTCCAGATTTTTAATGGATTTTTGCAGGGAAAAGCTTTTTCTAAAACATGCCTTCAGGAAAACGTCTTTTATTTTCTCTGCGAATGTATATTGCTATGACCACTAAAATGTGAGTTTGGAAATGAGAGTAGGCAGTAGCAGATGAGGTACCATTACTGCTGTTTTGGGAACTGGAAAAAGATGTGATCACAAAGCGACAATCCCTACTTTTTGGAAGTCTAATCACTATATTCTTCTGGCTGTTGTAGTTTCAGGAGTGAAGGGAATTCAAGGCATCTCATAGTTATATATGAAGAAGCTGTTTCTAGTCAGTTTTGCACTCAATGTGTGGTCATAATTTTGGTAAAAATTATGTTTGAATATTATTTTAAGAAAAGTATAATATGTATAATACATAGTGTGTGATCTTTTAAAAATCAATTTAACTTAGCTCAGCATGAATGTGCACAGATCTATTAGTTTGTACCTTCAGCATCGTGAGCGAAGTGGCCGGTTTAAGCACATGATGGTAGAACCTCCCAGCCCACAGTCATATGATATCTTTCCCTCTCTTTCAATGCATTTTTTAATTGTAAATCCTGCTGCCTCTGAATCGCTGATGCAGGCAGTCTCCAGCAAAGCCATTAGCCATACCTTTAGCTGCAGGCACCTGCAAAAATCCCATTCATATGCTGACTTCCAGAGCCGGGAACAAATTACTTCTGAGGCACTTGCCCCAAATGAATTAGGCAATCATCATAGTAAATTTAGAAGAACTTTAGAGATAATATTTGAAAAAAAAGGAGACAAAGAGTAAATAAGATACAATGCAGTATAGCTACTCTATAAATAAATCATGCATGACTAAAGTACAAAATTGCAAACCTACCAATGTCAAATAGGGTTTTGTAACAGGCTGCCAGCCTATCAGCAAGGAAAGCTTACCCAACTGAAGAATCAGAGAGAAACCTCTGAAGAAGGTCTATGCCTTCTGGATGGAAACTTCTCCAACAATGGCAATTCAATGTGAGAGAAACACCATCTCACAGCAAAGCTCTTATTATCTTTTCACAAATGTAAAGTTACTTTAACCTAACAGGGCATGCAGATACATGTATTTTGTCATTCGCAGTCAGGTTGATTTATGCTAACACTGCTAATTCTTTTGCTTCTTGCCTCTGGTGCTTTGTAGCTGCTCTACTTTCTGCTAGCTTAGCTGAATGAAACGATGTCTGTCTAAGACCTGTGCTTCCTGTGGCTCCTTGCACTGTGTGCTTCAACATACATGTTTAAATTACTTCGAAGAGTTTCTTAAGCTGTCTTATATGCTTGCCTTTCTTAATGGGTAACTGTTGTTATACCAAAGTTTCACAGACCGGGACAAATATTTGATTGCTTAGCTGAAATGAAATGATTAAATGTAAAGGTGAAAAATTTTATTGCATCTTTCTAGAAGGAGCTTTGGTCAAGAGTTGACTTCCTTATTTCCCTAGAAATATTTGAATACTTTATGTAAAATCTTATAAAATCGAGGATTTGTGCTTTCTGAAAGATAAATATCTCTGCTTGTAATGAAACATAAGGTTTCTGTTGAGATACTCATGCGTTAATATAATGCAAAGGAAGGTCTATATGTCTATTAGACTTCTATTGCATTTCCTATACTGATCTATCAAAAAAAAATTTCTCATTTTCCTGCTTGAATTCATGACATTACTGAGTTTGTTTATTTTTTGAAACTCAAAACACAAATCAAAGGAATTCATGTTCAGTACAAAGAAGAAATTTCAGTGTCTTCTAGAAAAATGCCACAATCCCACCTACCCACTAACAGCCTTTCCTGTTTCCAGTAATAGCTTTTGAATGTGTGGAGATATATGAACCATTAATTTGTGCCTTGGAAAAATTTTGAAAGAATGATCTTCACTTAACAGTGATTCTACATGACAGTATATAAAGTATAGAGCTGTAGATTTTAAAACCATAAGAGACCATTGTGACTGTCTATTTCGATTTATGTAATTTTATGAATGAATCATTCTATCACATTCAACAGCTACAACTGAAAGAGAACTGAGCTTTTAGAAAAATACCCCATTTTGATTTAAAGATTTTCAGTGCTGCAAAGTCCTTTGCAGGCCCACAGTATACACCTTCTTCATAAGGTACATCAGGCAATTTTTAATACATTGTATGCCACACTGCTGTTATCATCCTGTTTTAGTAATCAAAAGGACACGTCAAATACCATAGAGAAGTCTAAATATAATACATTAATGAAGTTATTTTATCAAAACATCTCAGTCTCAAAAGAAAAAAAAGTGGCAAGGTGGTCTGAAAGATTTATTTTCCATTGCCCTATATTGACTTGCATGAATTATATTACCTTCCTTTAATTTTTTGTTACTTAAAAATTCCAGTGCTGGCTTTTCTATTATTCTGCCCAGGATCGCTGTCAGGCTGACAGACCTATAATTACCCTGGTCCTTCCATTTACTCTGTTCAAATTTGGCACAATTTAACTCTTTTTCTGTCAAGCTGAACTTTAGTATTGAATTCTCCTTCCAAGCTAGGAAATTGTCCTTGGAATTTTTAAAAATAATAACTGACACTGTATTGTTCACATGATGAGACCACCAGCATATGTCATTGAGATATAAAACTGTTTTCTAAATAATTAAGCTTTATATCTAAAAAAACCCAACACTTGTAGCAGTGGGGGACAACTTAAAATATGGTACTTTTTTTTTTAAGAATTAACTTTGCTGGAGTAAGAATTTGAATACTTATTTTCCTGAAGTGTTTAATTCAGTGGTCACTGAGCATAGGATGACTTTGCAGTGCTGGAATTTCTGCACATGGAAGTGCAAGTTGGGATGATATGTTGTATTACTACTTAAAGATTTATAATAGTTTATTTAGAAGTCCAATGATGACAAGTTAAAACAGAGAAGGACCATGTTGCTAGTTATTAAGTAAGAGCAAGAGCAAATTAATCTTCAGGAGAAGTCAAGATCATCATGGATTGATTATGAATTCAGAATGGTCCTTCAGGAGAGCATTGCTGTTTACCAAAGTATTGCACTACATTTTTAAATATCAAAGAAGTAAAAGGCACTTGAGAGCTTTTCTGGAATGGCCACATTCATTCTTTCTTTGTCGCAGACACACAAACAAAATCAAATGTTAGTTTTTAGTAGTGCTTAAAGTAACTATGTCATCATGGATAGTGAACAAAGTCTTTACGTTACTAAAGCTGTGTAAAACAAAAAGGAAAAAAATTGTTTAGGAAACTTTTTAAAATTAATATGCTAGTCTCTGAGATTTCTTTTTAAACTTCCAGAAATTTACTATTTTAATACTTTACATCCCATACTAAATAGTAGATGATGATTAAAACTAAGCTGTAGTGTTTCTCCTGACTGCAACTTCATTGCCAAAATACCAGGATTTGAAGGCTGTTTTGCCATTAAAAAGTATTACGCTATTCAATACAATGTACTTTCCTGAAGACTGGTTTATCTTTACAAATTTGATTCTATATATCTCCATTTTATTTCAGTGCCCATTTTAATGGCTTTAAATTATTGTAAGTTATTTCAATAGTATTGCATAATTTTTCACAATTTTACTCTATTATAGAGTTATTTAACTTTTTCCTTCTCCTTTTCCATGAAAGAGCACTTAATATTAAAATATGCCATTTTAATCTCTTTAGATAATAAATTTTGCCATGGTTTATTTTATTTACAACTAGTTTTAGTAGTGATTCTATTGCAAACCATGGGATCAATGTATATTTTATAGTGTGTAGAATCTATTGTGACAAATCTTATGTAACAGATTCTTTAATATGAATAAGACTATTGAAAATATGGATCTGAATTCTGCCTGCTTGTACAGTAATTTGATTGCATTGTCACTGGCTTGCTATCTAACATCAGTGAGTTTTCTTCCATTTGATTTTCATGACATTGCTGTAATAGTTTCTGCAACAAAAAGTTAAGTCTTAATGCTATTGAAATCAAGAGCTCCTTCTGGTTTCAGTAACTCCATGATTTTATCCTAAATACATAACCTTTCCTGATGTTGATAAAATCAATATAAAGCAATGAAGGCTACTGTTTTGGGGTGCCCACAGATAATACGATTGATTGTAATAAAAATTCGGTCTAATACAGACAATTAGTGTTGTGCTTACGCGGGATGCAAGCCTACTGAAACCTTATTCTTTGGTTTCATAAGCACATACATAAACCTTTGCGCTGGCTGTCATTGCCAGGGTGAATTTTGGCCTGATGGAAGAGATGTCTTCAATGGCATTTTGCCTGCTTCCTCCAGCAAAACACTTGGCTCCAAGTTCTGCGTTGCCTGTGATTGCCCTGTAAAGCAATTAGCTAACTAGCCTTGTTCTTAAAGCTATGCTGACATCAGCAATGATGGTGGTGGCCAAAGAGTTTTGGCATGAATCTCTTTAATGTAATGTCATCAAATAGAGCATCCATAGTAGTTTCAGTACAGCCTGAAACACAGGATAGTGTAGGCTATTAGGGAAAGGTCAGTAAGTAGGTAAGAAGCATATCCACAGACATTTAAATTAAGCAGCGTTCAATGACATAAAGGTGAAAAATCCACAAGGTTGTTTGAATGTGCATTTAGAAAGACAGGTATCTACAGAGAAAAAGAAATGTAAATTGCATAGTGATGAGTTTATTTAGTGTGCAAAATCTGGGCAGAAGTGTTCTGAATCTGGTGAAGAGAATAGTTGGATAAAATGTATTTTGTAGCCTATTTTGGCAGTTCTTAGGCTTCAGACAATCAGTTCAATAACCTCTTAATGGCAGAAAATGTGTTAATTAATCAAGGAAAGTAAGTAGTGTTATTGCATATTCGGGTGCAGAGAAGCCAAGATGACACTAGCTTCTCTCTTTTTCTGTGGTTGACTATATTACTTGATACAAAAGGTTTAATTAAACTAACTTTAGGATACAACAAAATATTACGTTCTTTAATTTTGTCTGATAATATCTTTTGAATCTAAGAGGGTCAGTGAGTTCCTTCCTTCATGCTGCTAAATCTAGGGCCAGTGATTTGATGCAGGATGGGCCTGTTGACCTTTTATACAAAGAGCTGGTATAATATAAGGTAAATACCCTGGTGTGAAGGTCTTCCAGCTTTGGGGTTATTTTACAGTGCTGAAAAACGGCTCATGACTGATCCTGAAATACCCGTTCTTTCAGATCTCTATCAGATTTTAATACAATCAGTCTTAAGGTTTCCCCGACATTGTGAATATGGGTGCTGCCGCTCCCCAATGGAGCCGAAGTAGAGAGACACTGGTTTCTGTGAAAAAACAAGGACAGAAACTGGGGGAAGGTTGCAGATTATTGTCTTAGATTGACTTCACTTCAAAGTAATGGAAAATGAAGTTGCAAGCATACCGCATTTGCAAAGGTTGTCCCAATGTGGATTGCTATGGAACGCTTTTTATTTCTTCCTAATGCTATGCATGGTTACTGATCTCGTGCTTTAACGTGGGTAGGATCACTCTGGCCACTCAGGTTATAATGAGTCATCTCTGCTTTCCTAGCTCTTTCAGATTTGGTTTCTGAAGGCTGGAGTAACATTCACTTATTTCTGTGTTCATCTTGAGCTCTTTCTGCAAAATCACTGTTAAAGGGTCACTGTTGTTTGAAATTTTCTTTCAAGTATGTTTGTCACAAATAATCTAGCCTCACAGCTTCTGTGTGTTATTGGTTATTCCAGATGGTACAAAGGTTAGTGCTTATTTTATTGCTCTTAAAATCTTATTTTTACAGTATCCTTCTCTGGAATTTGTGTTCTCTTTTCTGGCATTTCACTTCTCTTTACTGCATGGATATTGAATAGAAATGTGCATTTATATTTCTAGCTTTATCTTGTCATTTTGTTAAGTCCTCTCATCGACAGGTTCTGTTAACAGCTCAGTAGCTAATTCCTTGTTGATCTTCACATCACTTGAATATTTTGAGATCCTTTATTGTTTTTCTTCCCTTTCTGAGCAATCTTCTCACTTTGTCAATTCTGGCAGCCTTAAACAGCGCTGTTGTTGGGTTTGGGGTTTTTTTACAGCCTTTCAGTTTCAGTTCATAATTCTCTTAATCCTCTTCAGACTTCATGTTCTTATATATGTCATATACTCTCTATTTTTCCCCAAGAGCTCTTCTGACATTCTTAGTCATGCACATCAGTCTTATCCTTCTTTTATGCCTAGAATAGCCGATCTTGCTCATGCTCTTACAATCCCTTGACCTCCCTCCCTTGCCCCAACTCCTGTTTTGTCCATTACTTAGCACTGGATATGGCTGGATTGAAAGAAATTCCAGAGCTCATGGAAGTCAATGATATTGAAGTGTCTGCCTATTTAGGGGAAGCATTGATGTTTAGCTTCAGTGGTTCTGAGTCAGCCTTTGCCTCCAGGCCACTGCCGCACTGCTGGCTCGTTTGAACAGCAGAGAAGATAGTGCTTGGTGATGCAACAGGCACAGACTGAATAGACACAGATTTTGCTTGCCAAAAGGTAAATCTGTATGTAAGCAGGATGCTTAGGCAGAGGTAAAAAATAAACTTCAATTGCTGTGTTTGTCAGATAATGTGCTGAATTTCTAGAAAGTCCTTCTGTAGAGTATATCAGCTAATGCACTATGCATAGATGGCATGTGGTTTTACAATGGGCACTTGTGCATCAGCGGCAAGAACAAGTCTGTTTTCTATACACATACTTTAACCCCAAATCTTCATATTTGAATATAATTTAAGTAGTGTTTCTGATGAAGTTATAACATTGAAAACAGAACTAGAATTGAAGGATGGAGAAAAAGAATACTTCACATGGGTTTATAGTGTAGACTATTTGACAAAAATCCAGCCTATTGAAGAAGCATTCCTGTCTATTTTTATATAGCTTGATTCCCCATGTTTTCTAAGTAGTTTAACAGCTTATTATTCTAAAAAATAGGTTCACAACAACCCTTTTTTGAAGTCCCTATTACACTTGCTCTCTCCATCGTTCTGAAGCTGTACCTCCCAGGCATCTCAGCACCATGCCTCACTGCCATCAATGAGGAACATTTTAATGCCTCATTATAATAAGTTACTCCCTAACTAGAGTGAGTGTTCATGTGTGGGCATATGTATGTTGTGTGTACCTCAGTACCTGCCTGCAGTGCGTTTCCAGGGGAGATCTACTGTTCAAGAATAGGGGCAGCAGGAAAGTTAGCATTAGCTGCCTTTTCTTGTGTCAGGTACTAAAAGTAATAAAAGATCTGCAGTCTTTTTTTTTTCTTCTTGTTGTCAAAACTGCCTGAAATATTTGAGCTCTTTTTTCTCTTTTCCACTCTGAAAGAAAGCATTTAACTACTATTTGTTCTTCAATTAGAAGTGCTCTGTGGAGAGATGGCACTGATGGGAAGAGGCACTTTGCAGATATCTTTACATTCTGGCAATCCAGGACTACATCTAGGGGCTAGTCTAATATCTGACATACATTAATTTACCTTGGAGACTTTTCAAGTATATGCCTGACTGCAAGACGCTAAGAAACTGTATTGTTAGCCAGGGATCTCCTTGGCAAAGGTCACAATCATTTGTATTTCCATTGAGAACACCATGTACTAAGGGCTAAAGCAGTTCTGAGGTTCCTCTGAGACATCAAAACTTCAAAAATAGTGATGGTCAAGAAAAAGTCTTTGCTAGGATTTTTTAAAGAATTGTGTTGGTCTCTTTCAACTTTTTTTAAACCTTGAATTTTTTATCAAAATTGTGCTGGAGTTTATGAGAGACTGTGTAACATACAAAGTACAGCTGTAACATGCCCACGTTGTGTGACTTTAGAATATGATTCTGTATGCGGAGGGCACTCAAATGTGTTTTATATTGCTAGGTACCTATATTAGCTATATTAGCTTTCAGGGGGCATGCTAAACATAATTTCTCTCTCATCAAATGTTGTTTTACCCACTGTATAGTACACAAAGTAGGTCAAAATGTGCTACAGTTAAGCAGAGCCCTTAAACCTAAATCAACTTAATCTAAATTGAACTTCTAAGTGAAATTCACCATTTGGTTTGTTTACAATTTTCTAAACTCAGTATGAGACAAGAGGAAGCAATCTGTGTCTTTAGAGAATTAAAATATGCCCATAAATAAGCTCAATCACTCGCCTTTGTACAGAACAAAACAAAAAAACCCCCCATATACTAAATCGGCTAGAAGCTGAAAATAAATTTTGAGATGGTACTCTATGTTGTTGTCTGGGGTTTTTTTTTAACTGTGTATTTATATGGAACAGCAAACACAGATTATGCCTTAGTAATTTTTATGGCTTCGGCATCTGTCCCTTTGCTTTTATTCACATATTTTCATAGCTATAATCTCTAGTTTCTTGTTTGATGATACAAACCTTTCAGATGCAGAAATGGATAAAAATCTTGCCGAGTCTAGTGAGAGTCATTTTCAGGAATAATCCTTTTATTTGACAGCAAATAAAGACCCCAGGCAAAAAAAAAAAAGCAGCATGCATATGAAATGACTGAAGATATTAGTGTCCAATGTTTTCATAGCTAGGTTTCTGCATAAAGAAACGCTTGGAGAATTGCTCTACAATAACAAACTGGAAAAGCCCCAAGACATAATCCACCTGAGCGTAAGTTTTATTTTGCATGCATAATAGGCTTTATTGTGTTTGAAATTGCAGAGTATGTTGACAGGTCTGTCAGCTATCTCAAGCAGATACCCATCATGGGATACACCCCCTTCATTGGGAAATGGCACCCTACTTCGAGGTGCCAGTTCCACGGTCATTGAAGGAGCTTTATGCCTAAGTTCAAAGCTGTAAGTGAACTGCATCAACAAGCCAACTGTGTGAGGCAGGTGATTACAGAATATCGAGATTTGGCTGCACTCGCTGATTTTCAATTAGTTCCAAGGGCATGCAGAAGAAAGCAAAAGTGTGACAGAATTTGTAAGTTGTTTTAGAAATATTAATATTTCTAAATTAATTAATATTAAATTAAACACATCATGGCACATCCTCATTTGCCATGCTTGGGCAGTGGTGTCTCTGATGAAAACAAAACAATCCCCAAACCCTCTAAGTAACAAACCGTACCCCACAAACACCTTTTGATAATTGCACTTGCTAGCTGAAAAACATGAAGACAGAGTCCATTGTGTCCTAAAGAAATTTTATTTGCAGCCTCTATTACTGATTGAAAGCTCCTCTGTTGCCTTGTCTACTACTAGCATGATCCCTCAGTGCTTTTCAATAGGGATTTGTTTCCCTAGTCTATTAAGCTGGTCTTTGTGTTGTCAAGAGCTACACAGTGAAGTCTTATGATATGAAAGGATATTTACTTTGCTTCCTTATTTATGCTTTTGTCCTTTCAAACTCTTTGAACTGCAGTGAAAGCACAGTTGTCAGACATTTGACCTAACATGGTTCTGTGTTTTGTTGAATGTCACCATAAAGCCAGGAAGAAAAATTTTTGGTAGGATAGCAATCTTGATATCCTACAGCGTTCAGAGAGACAGGGAAAGGAATTTTTGAACAATATGCAACTCATAGATGTGTTTATGTATCCCTAAAAACAAACACATATACAAGATGTTCATGTTAAAGCCAAAGATGGGATCTTTGCATGACAGTCTCTGTTCTACCTAGTGAGGCACTTTAAAAATTATTGTCATATCATCTACCATTGAGATTATACCACAATTTCTAAAATGTTTAATAACTGTGATCCTTTACTTCTGTGAGTAATGCAGCTCATTGGATCTACTTGTAAGAATGTCAAATTTTAAAGAAAAAAGGCTTTAAAAGCTTGCTCCAGACCTGAAAACTCAGACTTGCATTTTACTTCAGTAGCATTTTATACTTTTCTCCCCATTCTCTGATGCAATTACTGTGACTCCTCCCTCATTCTATAGGCCTGTGATTTTCTTACTCTCTGTGGTTCCTGTTTCAGTGTGGGGTACCAACACCAGCAAAGAGACATGAGTGTATTTTCTCCAGTAGATGCCAATTAGCACAGATAGAAAGCTTCCTTTTTACAGTTGTTGTTAGCTCCGATTTGCTCTAAAACTTGTTTGTGCTTACTGCTAGCCCTACTTATTGTGAAACAGGTACAGGCAAATCCTGCGTGCCTTTGCTGCAATAGAGTTTTGCCCTCCAGCAAAATAAGTTTGGAATACATTTTGTGTCATATCCACTGCTGAATACATAAATTAATTAATCGGATGAAAAGATAAATAGAAATATTTACTGTCAGTTTCTTGCTGTAAGTGTAGGCTGTCTCGCACACTACGTAGCACGTATTCCTGTAAAAGGAAGAAAGGATCATGTGAAACTGTGTCATGATGCAGCCCCAGAATGAAGTAGGACATTTCTTGACCTTGGTGTGCTCAACCATGCAGCTGTAGTCTTCTTCAAGAGCTACCTTTGACAAGGAATGTCTCTCAAAGTCATTTTAAAAATCTATTTGGGAAAGATTCTGCAGAGAAATTTGCTAAATTCATGTTTCCTGTATCTGACAAGTGAGAAACATTTTTTGAACCCCAGGTAATGTGTTGTGTTTAGTAACTGGAGCAGAGGCAGATAAACTTGAGAATTTTATTTCGCTATGTACTCTGCTATATGTTAAAAACATGAACGTTTACTTATTCCCTAATCTCGGTCAGCATCAGTTTCTTAATATTTAATACAGAGCTAATGAATTTTACTTGTTCTGGCAAAAATACTTCCAGATACCACAGCAGAACAAGTTGGTTTAAAAGTGCAAAGTAAGTTTACATTTGAAAGGATACATCTGTGCTTTCATAGGAGAAATCAAAGGGCTTCCTAGGAAGAGCAAGGACTCTTGCCCGAAAACATATTTTCATTTGGGCTGGGCTCCACTCGGGAACAGCGCTTGGGCAGCGCCTCGGGTGGCTCCCACGGGATGCGGTGGGAGATGCTCCCGGGAATGGAATTCCCACTTGACGCTGTCGGACCCGACCACCCCCTCTCCTGCTGCCTCCCATGGCGCCCGCCAAGGGCTGGTGCTGCCTGGCTGTTGTCTCCTGCAGTCACCGTGGGAGAGCCCACACACAAACGTGTTTGCTTCTGTCTAAAATCTGTGCAGTTTTTAGTAGTCTTCCAGCCTTCGGTGCGGGGTTTTGAAACTCCATCACAAGCCACCGTCAGAATACCCTGCAGAAGCTGGAGCGTTGCTTGTATTTATAAAGGTTATTTGTTTGCATGAGGCACATGTGCTGATACTGTGAGTCATCCGTCCATTTTACTGTGACATTTTCAAGCACAATTATGTGTAGTGGAATTTTTTTGGTAGCTGGCTATGTTGCCCATCTGTGAAATCATCATTCTACTGAGCACTAAAAATAGAGATGAAACTCTTCAGAGAAAATTTTGAATCTACTTAAATGACAGTTTAAAATGTGTTCCTGCAGTCAACAGTTTAAATATTTTCTATCCTAAATATGGATACTCTAAATATAAGGTGATGTAGTCCTGCTGTCACCACTTCAGTTCACCTTGCTAGCACAGTGATATAGTTGGAAATAATTTCTGTCTAGGAACCCAGTCTGGTGCCCACCAAAGCCAATTCACTTGGGCCCCAAATGACTAGGACTGGCTTAGGCATGTAGGAGTTCTGGAAGGTGGATAACACACCGGGTGGAAAGTACTTACTAATAACAGTGGATCACTGGAGAAAAATGTGAAGACAATCCATGACTGTAGATCAGAGGGGAACAGGGAGAAGATGGAAAAGAAGACTACTAGGAAATGAAGCTTTGAGGTAAAGCACAATAGAATAACCTCTAAGTGGCTGTATTTTCAGTCAAATAATCAAAGCAAGTTAGTGAATAGATATGGTAAACACTGAAAATAGTGAAGAACTATAGCTAGGAGAGGGAACTTCTGGAAGTATATAAACTGTGTTGCTGAGTAATAGCATCCTAATTGAAGCCACAGAAAGCAAAGAATCTAATTAGTCAGGAAAACACATCTTGTTACATTCTTAGTAATTTGTTTTGAAAAAATCCAACTGGATTTTAAATTTAACAGATTTTCAATATGTTCAGAGCAGATTACACTGTTTATACTTGCATATAGAAAAAATGAAAAATTCAGTTTCAGAGACATATACAAGAAAGCGTTTAATTTGAAATCGTGTTTATAGTTGTCCCTTACTATCTGGGTACCATTATATAAAGTTCTGCTCAGAGGATGGAAAAAATGAATTAGGACTTTTGTTGAGTTGGTAAGCATTACTGGAGACCATCACCCATTTCTTTAATCCACAGGCAATCTGAGACATATTTGAAGCCATGGCTCAGCCAAAAAAAATGAGAAGAGCATTGTCTGCACACTCCACTGCCTTCCCTCCATCTCTCCCTCCTTCTCCCTCCCTCCCTCCCTCTCTCCCTCCCTGATTCTGTACAAGTTTTCACAATGAAATTTTTTTTCACAAAATGTACAGCTAGATCTCCAGCTAGTCTGAAGTAGTGTTACTCACTTCATTTACATTTAGCTTTCAAAAATTTTTATTTTTGGTGAGCTTACATGCAAATGATTACATGGTAAGACCTCAGTGTGGTAGGTTTCTTGTATCTTGAATGTTTTTATCAAACACTAAGTAGGAGAGAAGAAAATCAAAATTATGCTTAGCATTAGGATACTTTGCTCTCAGAAATTAATAAAAAAACAATTATGCAAAAGCATAAAAGACTATTCTTGCAGAGGGCAAATAAAAATTCAGTGTTATATCCTCTTGGAAGTTTTTTTACCTATTAAATCTTGAGCGTGGATAAGGTCAATAACATGGACAATTAAGCCTCCCTCTCATCACCTTATTCTATAGTGGATTAATGTATTTTAAAATCCATTTATGCACATTTTTATCTATTTTTAAGATCCCAGTTAATGGGTTTTCAGAAGTATGCACTTTTTATAGTTGTCCATATAAACTACATTCTTAATAACAAAGTGCTATTTTAAGTTCTTTAGAGAGTCACCATTACTTGTACTGACATCAGAAAGATGATATTCACTGATCTGACATAAACAATATACGGACATATTTAAATTTCATCATGGTCTTTTTTAGATAAAAATTCGAACATCTTCAAACTCAAACTGTAGCTCTACCATACTTCAGATGAGAAGAATGAGAATAGAAGTCTTTAGGCAGAAAGAAAAAGAGGATGCACCTGTAAATATACGCAAAATTAAAAGGAAATACATAACATGCGCGAGAATGAATCCTGCAAGTCCTTGTTTGCAACATAGCCATTAAAATATTCCTCCCATGTATAAGGATAGTAATAGTTTAGTATATATTAGCATACTAATAACTTCAGCTGGACTATTAGAATTAATAATGGATTAACCCGCATGAGTGAGAATCCCTGCCTTGTTAAGGACTAGGCTAGTTCTGTTGCTTCCCATTTTTTATAAAATTACGTATTTGTTACGTAAGTTCCTCCCACATGCATTGCAATTGGATTTGTTCTTTCTTCCCGCAATGAACTGCTGCACAGTATTGCTGTGCATCGCTCCACAAGTTCATAGTTGCTGAAGTTTTGGTTAAGTAGGTTTATCCTTCTGCACAACACTCCTAAATTCTTAATGGGATTTCACTCCTACGATGGCCATAAGAAGCTGCTTCTTTGGCTGCCCCCTTACAGAGAATAAACCCCTGACAAGCAATAAATGTTATCGAGGGGGAAACTATAGTAATTTAGTTGCAAATCTGCAATAAGTGTATGATAATATTAAATGTATTTGTTCGCTGCTCTACCATTCTTTGACATATACAGAAAGTACACCGAATATGGTATAGCAAAAGTGTATGACAGATGATGACATCCATATTTCTTTCTCTGAACAACGGCTGTTTCCATTCAAAATGTCATCACTTATTACGGTAGCTGGTACACATTCTAAAACATCCATATAATGCTGGCCATTTCATTGAGGAATGAGTAACTAATATCAAAGTGACATAAAAGTGAAGCAATCTTAGTGAAATAATTAGACACAAGTTTCTAGAAGAAGAAGGGAAAAGCTGTTTAGAGAAGAATTGATGGCTTCAGTAATTAGCACTTTTGTGACTAAAGAGTATCAGTGTCCTTGAATACTTCCTCAAAATTTTCTAAAAGGACTTGCATTTCTTTCTTAACTATAATTTTGATTTTGAAAATATAGTAGCTAATTTGTTTCATGGTTTTATTGGGACGCTTACGAAGTTTGGTTTTGACGAGTATTTGGTAGCTCCCAGTACATATTGCTATGGTCCGTCATAAGGACGGGGATTAGAAAATAGGCATTGGTGAGGCCAGAATCCAGGAATTTCATGAAAACATTTGCAAGGGAGGCAGCCCTTTTCTATGGGATGCTTTTTGCTTATGTTAGATCCAGGCCTTATTAGTTATGAATTTCTCAATAGTGCCTCAGTGCTTAACTTCATAAGCCTCATTTAAAAAAAATGATTTAGATACCTGAGTCTAGACTTGTAAAGGTACTAAGTGCCTAAACAGGTTAGGTACTAGCTCCTGCTAAGCACGCTAGGTGCCTGCTTCCAGTGCCTGCAGTGGTTGTTAGGCAACTAGTCTTGATTTAGATACTTTTGAAAATGTACCAAGCATTTTTGACACCTAAATATATGACTGGCGAGAAAAGAAGTTCTAGTGACTTTCATGGACATTTAAGGCAAGTACCTAAATACGTAGTAGACTCTTTTAATCTGGAAAAACATGCACTGTAATGATAGAAACCTGTCAAGTGGGTGTGGTACCTTCCCAATTAAACCAAACCAACAGATGGACTCATGACTGCAACAGCTGAAGCCATCAGGTCAGAAGATTATAAAAAATGAAGTGCTGAAACCAAAGTCAAGAAGTGGTATTGGGGTTTTCTCTCTTTAAAAGACTTCTCTCTAAATCAGCCTTGCTGCTAATGTTTTTTATTCTTTAACTTACAAAGGTAACGCCAAGAGGGATAGGCTCCACTTAGCTGAGAACTTCTTATAAAGCTGGAGGATGGGCATTCTTCACCAGGTCCCTGGAGAGTATCAACAGTATTAAGGTTTTACTGCTCTTCTTCTAATTAGTGTCTGTAGTTGTTATTTATTATTAATTAGATGAAGATAGTTGCAGATGAAGGATGGCTAAAAGAGCAGGCAGGGGCACGAATAAGGAAGTGGTAGAGGAAAGGGATAGTAGAAGTAGTTTCACCGAAATGTTTTCTTAACAAAATACCACCTTTGTCAAAGACAAAGATTCAAAACCATCAGGTTTGATCGTGGCTTGATCAAAAAAAATCCTGAAATACTCTCAAAAAAAAAAAACGGAAAAACATTTATTGCAGAGAAAACAAACTTTAAGTTTGGAGAATCGATTCTGTTTTGAATTTGTCTAGAATCCTCACTTTATTTTGTTAATTACTTTTTGTAGTGATTGAAATGCTGCCTTGCATTAATTGAAGGCAGCTGTCCTGAGTTTTCTCCTCTGCAGTACGCCTCGTGTACCGGTACACAGGACTTCTGTGGTAGTTTCAAGACCAATGAAACAAACCCAAAACCTAAATGAAAGTTTTGGGGTTCTGCAGTGAAAGGTAATGCCAAATTTTTTTTTTCCCAAAAGCCAAATTTATTCAGATTATTTATTTGGATAAACTCTGAAAATCTCAGGGTTAGCTTGGAGCGAGAATGACGGCATTTCAACAGGTTAGTGTGGCAAGCGGAGAGCTCAAGGTCGGAATAACCTGCTGGGTTTTCCCTGGGGCTGAAGGCAGAGGCTGAGCGGAGGCCGCGGGGTGAGGAGCGGAGCGGAGTCCCCGCCGGGCCGGGCGCTCGGGGGGAATGGTGCGGGCAGGGGTGGACGGGGGAGGTCGTACCGGGCTGGTAAGCCTCGAGTTGTCAATAGCGAGGGACACGGTCGCCGGAGCGCGTGGAGAGGGAGACGCTAAAGCCGCTCACGTCTCGGTGGTGTCCCGGGCGTTACACCGGTACCTGCCCTGTGGGACAGCGCGAGTCGGACGGGAGGGGACAGGGCTGAGGGACGCTGCGCGGACCCGGGCGGCCTGAGGGAACGGGGCCTCGGCCGGGACGTGGCGACCGCGGGGCAGGACAACTAGCGGTGGCGAGGA
>NW_009186653.1:0-9004 GCF_000690835.1 Fulmarus glacialis
ACCTTGATGATTCTATGATTCTATGATTTGCGAAGAGAGGCCCCTATAGAGCAGTGTCATTTCGACATGACTTGGAGCAGATCACAAAGAGGCACATGCAAGACATCAGGCTGTTACAGAGCCACATCAATTGATCAAAAAGTTAAAAGCAATGCCTGGAAAGACAAAAAGGCATAAAGTGCACTTAGGTAAAACATGCAGGAACACTGACATGAAAGAGAAAAAAAAAGAAAACATTCCTTCCTCATCCCAGACTTCCACCTGCAGCAGACATCCACCACAGATGTCCACAGACAGCCTCAAATCACGCAGGGTGTCATGAGAAGGCTTAAACAGGCAGCAGAGTGGCCTGGCCCCACAGCGTGCACACCCACACCAGCCCCACCAGCTTTGTTTCTTTAAAGCCATGAGCATACCCTCGGGAGAGGAACCCCAATCCGTGAAGGAAGAAGGAGAAAATACGGGTCCCAGCTAGTTTGGTCTGATTCCCCATTGCTACAACCCTCCTGCTACAGTCGCTCGTGCCCATGGGGAGGGAGTGTAAAAATAACATCAAACCACAACACGTATGGGGCACAAGCAGAAGCGGCTTCCCCAGGGCAAGCCGAGAGCACCCTCTCGCAGAAAAGCAGGGGGGTCTCAGCCCTGCCCTCCTCCCCAGGGAGAGTTTTCAGAGCTACAAGCACTCCCTTGCAGGTGTTAATGTGCACACGAAGGCGTATTTATGTGTAAATGTGCCCTGGATACAAACTTGGATATTCAGGAGCCGCTTGCAAAATAAAGGAGATGGACACATCTGCAACCTTCTGAGAGAGACTGTTTCTTCTCTCTCTTTATATTTCAGGGGAACTTTTAATGTGGTAGAAAGGAAAAGCAGATACACTGTGCTGGTAACAGCAGTCCCGCAGTGCAGGAGGCTGCAACAGAGCATCAGCAAGGTCTTCTCTCCTTGGGGATGGTCCATAGGATGGTGGGGGTTGAGCAGAAAGGTGCTTGGGCTAGCAGAGCACATAGAGGAGCCTTTGGAGACTCCCTGAGGACCACTTGCAGCAATTTACAGCAATGGTCTGAGGCTCACTCGTAGGCACCTCTCGAAGCCACAGAGTCACTGTGCTCCTTTTAGGACAACAGGAAGGCAATGAGTGGACAAACATCAGACAAGAAGACTTGATGTCCTCTACAGCCAGACAGATGGCTCAGCTTAGTCCTCCTCTAGGTTCAGTTTCTTAAGCTGACCCATCCTGTAGTGCTGGCATCTTCTCCAGCCCATCACTAGGTCTGACACATGCTTGCCTGCCATCTGGCTGAGACTGTAAGAGGATCCAGAGAAGGAAAGTTCACAGGAGATTTTCCTCTACTAACCATGAGATATTTGGCTTTCGAACTGCCTCTCAATAGTTGTGGACACCTACTGTGAGCTCAGAATTAGGAAAGCAGGTGAATGCAGCTAATTAACCCCCAAAACAAGAAAAAAATTCTTTGTTAAGCAGAGTGCATGATTTTAAAGAGATTTTAATTTTGTAGGTGTAATTAACTGTAGCTCCAAACCCCTAGCTATTAAGGTGCTCAATTACCAAACTCAGCTTCCCAATCAGGAAAAGAACTTTCTGCTTCAGCATTTGCACCCGCTCTTAAATGCTATTCCCAAAATTGAAGGCTTGCAGATGGTACTTCCACAGTTTCACTTTACGGACACTAAATAAAGCTTGCTACTGACACCAGCCTTACGTATTGAACGATCATAGAATCATAGAATCGTTTAGGTTGGAAAAGACCTTTAAGATCATTGAGTCCAACCATTAACCTAAAACTGCCAAGTCCAACACTAAACCAGGTCCCTAAGTGCCTCATCTACACGTCTTTTAAATACTTCCAGGGATGGGGACTCCACCACTTCCCTGGGCAGCCTGTTCCAAGGTTTGGCCACCCTTGCAGTAAAGACATTTTTCCTAATGTCCAGTCTAAACCTCCCCTGGTGCAACTTGAGGCCATTTCCTCTCGTCCTATCGCTTGTTATTGGGGAGAAGAGACCAACCCCCACCTCGCTACAACCTCCTTTCAGGTAGTTGTAGAGCGCGATGAGGTCTCCCCTCAGCCTCCTCCAGGCTAAACAACCCCATCTTTTTACTTGAGCACTGCTGCCTGGCTCCCATACCTCACTGAGCAGGAACAGAAGCAGACGCTCCGTTAATGAACCAGCACAATGTTTGTGAAGACTGAAGCCCAAAATTCAGCTCTAATCTCCATGCAACAGGGACCGCACATGTGTTTAAGGCTGGAACCTGACAGCTTCCACTTAGCTTTAATGCCATCACCTGCGATGGCCAAAGCAATAACAATTAGCAGAGACACAAGGCAAGAGAGCAGTACATGCAGAAAGCAGTTTGCTCTCAGCATCCCTGCAGAGGTGTACCACTTTTCTGTTAACATCCTAGTCCTCCTCCATGAGCCACTGCCATACTAGTGTGGCATTTCTGCTCCACAACACATCTAGCAGCCTTTACTTCAGGCAAGTATTCCTAATGGTCCCTTACCCAGTTGCCGCTGAAGTGTAGGGAGCAGCACAGGACAGCGGTTGGCCAAGACTTGAGTTTATTGCAGAAAATAGGGGATGTACATATACCCCAGACTCATAGACGCAATAGAATCATTAAGGTTGGAAAAGACCTCTAAGATCATCAAGTCCAACCATCAACCCAACACCACCATGCCCACTAAACCGTGTCCTTAAGCACCAGATCTACACATCTTTAAAAAAAAAAAAAAAAAATTAAAGAAAGTAGGCTGTGGCAATTCATTAATCCAAATGACCTGATGAAACCTTGCAAAGGCTTTAAGCCAGCAGTAACGCTGGTACTGCCCACTGTGTATTTCACCTCGCAGTCATTACTGCAGTGTGACTTGGTTACTCGCTGCTACTGGCATGGTGGGAGAAGTCAACATGATACAGCCTCCGAGAACCAAAAACACAATCCCAACAAACAGCTCTGGAGACCGAAGAGCTTTTGCAAGGCGGAGGTCCGAGCCACGCCAGCATCCGCAAAGGCCACTTCTTGGAAGGAAGGACGCAGGAGGGACAGTCTCATCAGCTAACTCACAGCACACTTGCACTGCTTCATTTTCTCCGTAGTTAATGCGTGTTTTCTGCCCACTCCTGACTTGGGGGGGATTACAGTGAACACCAATGGGGGATAAATGCCTAGTCCAGAGTTGTTGACTTCTTACAGCATTTAAAACAAAAGGAGTTTCTATGTATGACAATAATAATTGAGAAAGTTTGAGAAACACATGCAAGTTGAATAGCATTCTTAGAATAGGTACATAATTACATATTTTATAAACTCACTTCCCAGGGTCTGATAAAATATCATTTTGAAAATAATTTCCATACAATTTGCAAACCAAATATGATAACCTTCTGTGCAAAAATTGGTAAAAAAAACCTGAAGTACTGAAAATACTGGCAATTACCACAAAATGTGGATGGAAGTCTCTTGCAGAAAAAAAGAAAAATAAAAATGTATTTTCACCACTTCCATCTGCAAGAATAGGAGGAATCCTGCCAGATACTTCCCCTCAAATCCATCTCATATTGAAGGCTGCCTCAACATGAGAATCCAACAACAATATATTGTCAAGTTTCATATATAGATTCTGCATATATAAAAAAGGCAGGCTTAAAAATAAATGCCGTATCACTCCCTCCAGCCAGCCACTGCCTCTTGGTCACAACAGAAACACACTGCAGACCTCCCCCTGTAGAACCAGGCCCATAAAGGAGAATGTAGCCAACAAGCAAAACAAACAAAAATCTTGCACTATCTGTATTTAAAATACCCAAGAGTAATTATTGGCACGTAAGAGTAGTTCTCTGACAGCTGGAAACAGCGAGCACCAGCTTCCTGATTTTACGTCCACCCCAATCTCCTGCCTGACCCTGATCGGTGCTTTTCCCCAGCAGCCCCGTTGACAAAAGCAACACGAACGTCGGTGAGATCCCCGGTATTCTTGTTCAAGAGAAGCCAGATTTCACAGGCAACGAGTCCAAGGGGCTGCGGCTCCAGCGGAGTTGCATGCCAAAGTTTAAATACGGCAATGCAAAAAGCTATGGTGCCTTAGCCTCTTTTTTTTTTTTTTTTTTTTTTTCTTTAAACGTTCTGGAGCACTAAAATTGAATGGAAATTTAATAGGAAGGTGATAAAAAGGCTAGTGTTCAAACGCAGCCCTGCCAAGCCTCCTGTATTTCGCTGCAGAATCACCCATCTGAGACTACCAAAACTATCCCCCTGCTCTCAGGCAATTAATCTGCAAAAAATACTGTAACATGAGAGCAAGTGCGAGAGAGCAGACCGAGGTGCTGGCTGACAAAGAAAATCTATGAACAGGTAAAATGAAGAGAAATCAATTTTCCGTCCTGAATCCCAGATGAGAAAATAGAGATTTTTTTTATGAAAAAGCAGCCATGTGGTTGCTTTCTTGATAAGACATTTTGGTTGAACAGCTTTTTTTTGTTGTTGTTTTGATTCAGCAGCATCATAAGCTTTGTTACTGCTTGAGACGGCACTTTCACAGCTGGTCCAAAGCGTTTCCTGACGGATAACAGCCCCGCTCGCTTTGAAGCTGCTTCGAGCCTCCAGGCAGACAGGTTTGAGAGGGATCTTTGATTTCAACTGCACCAACCCTTGCAGGCTGCTGGTCAGCTTTGCCAGAGCAGATGATTTGAGAAAGAAACATTCTCCAAGGAAGCACACTGGAAGTGTCACCCTACCTTTACCCTGCTCTTTTCTGCCTGCACACCGATGTGCTACTGACCTCCACCGACATGCCAAAAACTGCTGCGTCCAGAGCCAGCTGCTTTGGATCTTAAAAAGTTGTTAAATAAGCCTGGATAAGAGAAGTTTGGGAAGGCGGAATGAATCCAACGTTACTAACAGGCACTGAGGGACATGGACTTGTTTCAGAGTGGCGGCTGGAGAAGGCAGCCAGGCTGGGGCAGACCCCACCTTCCCCCCCTTGAACAGCACCTTATGCCATAACAGATCCCCTAAAAAGGAGCAGGGTGTCCTCAAAGGGGGAGCTGTCCCTTTCTGCTTCAACTGGTGCTACGCTAAAATGTTACTATCGACTTTCGTGAAGGAGGTCTGTAGGAATCCAGAGTCTCTCACTCGGCTCTTCCAACGAGGAGCCACCAGCATCTTCCCCACATCTGCCCTGATCAACGAGCCACTGATCTCCCATGGCGTGGGCAACATCGGAGAGAAGAGGACAACCAGCAACAGGAGAGAATACAATAGCAGGGCAATAAATACTTTTTGTACCTTGTGAGGCACTGAATACTAAACTTCGTAATAACAGCACTGATTTTAAAAATAGCACAGTTCTCATTTGGGGTGCTACCAAAACATCTGGCCACTTGGCCCAGTCTTTCTTTTTTTTTTTTTTTAGGGCTTTTTTTTTCTCCTTTACCTGGCAAAGACTAGACAGAGACCACTTAATTTAAAAGAAAAACGGCTTGTTTTATAACATGGCTTTAATGTGTGACTGCAGCTGAGAGTGTGCAACTGTGTGCAGTTAAAGTAGAGTTTTCTAAGACACAGCCTGACCTATGCCTTCCCTGGAACCAGCACAGGCTAAACTTCAACTTCTTTATTTTTAAATCTTCTCATTAAATTGGGAACAGCTACAGAATAAACGGCCGAGAATCAGCACATCTCTCCTTCCTGGAGGAAGATCACTCGTCTGCAGACTTCAGGTCTCCAGTGAACCCCCTCTCCCCAGCTCCCACCCCGGCCAACTGCACATCACAGCTCCCGTCTCTCCTGTGGGATTGCAAGAGGGAGGTGTTTAATTCACCACCTCGCAAAGAAAATCTCATACAAATATGTGCATTGTGAAAGGTGGTAATCTCAGCTAATTACAGATGCACCTTCAGCTCTCGGTACTCAGCCTGTTTACCAACAGAGCAAGATGAGGGGACAAAGCAGAAGACAAAGTGGCAACAGCCACTTTGAGGGAACAGAGAGAAGGTTTGGTTCAAAGAGGAAAGGAAAAGAAGGAAACGGAGAAGCAGAGCAGGGCGGTAATAAAGCATTACACTTGCACAGGTCTTGAAAGGTCCTGATCCAAAATAACCTGTTAACGGGGTACCCTGGGCAAAGGGGGTGGCGAGCGGGGGACACAGCAGGGCAGCTGTAGCACAGGCTGACAAGACTCTTTGGCTTTGTATGTGATGCTATAAAATAGAGTTCGGCCTGGGAAAAGGGTAACTTGTTTCTGTTTAACTTTTGCTTTCTGCAGGGCTGCAATGCTGTGGTTCCAACAACATCCAAGACCCAGGACCACAGCGAGACTCCCCCGAGCTTTCGTGTGCCCCCACGCCAGCTGTTCACTCTGGTGCATACTGTCTACATTCGGCTGTCCCTGTCCTCGTATTTGTTTTTCCTTTCCTTCCACCAACCTCGGTGGATCTCAAACTCTCACATCAGGACCCCACGTTACAGCACAACACAGACTTGCTGGTTTTAATACCACGTTCCTAGCCAGTCATTCAAAAAAAGTCATAAGCTTTTCTGCTGTTGATGTTTCTTCTGCAACACCCCAGCATCAAACCAAGAGCCTGGACAAATCCCTCCCTTGGATCCTGTGGCATTGATCTCTACCACCCTGCAGAAGATGAAACCAGCCTGCACAGGCTCAGAGACAGACGGGGCAGAGGAAAGGTGCGGTGACCAGTGGCAGGCTGCCACCGGCCACAGCGGGGGCTCACCTGTGGCCGAGGATGGCCGGTGACCAGGCAGGTCAGCTCCAGCGTCTCTCCCTCACGGATGGTGTAGACCCTCTCCGAGTAGCGCTCCTCCTCGATGTTGCACGCCAGGCCCGAGTGCACGATCCGCACGGTGGGGGGGGCTGCAAGACCCAGAGAGAGAAACCAGGTGAGCATCATCGCCTGCACCCCGGGGTGTGCTCACACCCGCTTCCACTGCAGCAGCCTGGGATCCTTGCATACCCCTAGCCAGGAGGACCAAGGCTGGAGCTGAGTGTTTTCACCGTGGAGAATGCTCTTTTGCTTACTCGGCATACACACATTCGGCACCAGAAGAGATTGCCACGGTATTTATTAATACCTAGCAATCCCCTGAACGAAACCTTTGCAAACTCATTTGCATGCCAGTTATTTTTGTTTCAATTTCTAAATGAACTCTGCATTATTGTTCTTTTTTATTATATATCTTTCTAAATGTATTATCACACTCATTATGCAAATGAGAAGCCTTAATTAAACCATTACAATTAAGCAGGAGAAGCAGTGGGACTGATGCTACTTCCTTTCAAAGTCAATACCAAAATCCTGTTGTTGTCAGAGGGATCAGGATTTGGACCAGAGGTTAAGTTCAAGCAGAACCCTTACTTTAATTTTCTTGTATATGCAACCTGAACTACAGAACATTGCGCTGTTTTACATGTTGTACATGTAGGAAAACTGCAATGTTGTTGCTAATACCACATGTACAAATTACAGCTCCGTGTCGGCAAGTCTCCAAAGCATGTTCCTGGCTCTACAATTTCCTTTATTTCTGAACCATAAGAAAGTTGAGTTACAGTCCTACCGCCAAATAAAGTAACATAAACTAAAGAGCAGAAGAGATAAAATGTAATTCTGGTGAGTTTAAAGACCCAGTATTTCACCCTCTCTGCTCAACAGTGCGCTGCTCATGTTCAGTATAAGTGGATACGCCTTAAAAGTCCTAACTGAGGTCTTAAATCACAACCAGAAAGCAGAACAATGAGAGCTGAGCCCAACAGGACTCAAAGCCGTTGAGATTCCGGCCCCGCTTCCCATGGGCAAGAGCCCCGTGCTGCTGGGAAAACACCCGCGCGTTCTCCCCACGCCCCCTGCAACAGCAGCAACCACCCCGCCAAGACTGCAGCTCCGATTTCAGGGCTCTGTGCTGCACGTCGCCTCCCTCTCACACCAGTCTACTGGTTCTTTGATCGACTTGCAATTGCTCAGCCAACACCCATGTCAAGTGCTCATGGGATTCCTGGGGTGCATTGCTCTGGCACCCCTGCAGAACCTCCCCATCAGCATGCCATCACGGGTTCTCCCCTCTGACACAGCCCGTTGCGTTACCAAGTGCTGTACAATGCCTAGAATTGATACAAGCCTGCTAATAATTCAAACTTCTGACCCTCACTCTCCAGAGGCTGAAGAAAATGAGACTCAAGCAAAGGACCCCGAACAGGACAGTGTCAGGTCAACCAAATGAACAGGAAGAGAATAATTATTTAAGGCTGTAATGGCTAAGCCTGATATTCCCAGCTACCTCGCATTGCCCGCATCCATTTCAGTCTACTATATTTAGATCATTTTGCAACGTGCTTGGCCTAGGTTAACCTCTTCAGCAAGTGTTTAAGAAATCTGTCCTCTGCGGAGCCTCTCTGCAGAGCACCGGCACAGGCAGAAGAGCTCGTGCAGGGAAGTACGAGCTACAAGGTGACACAGGTCTGGAAGACCATCAAGATGAGCAGAGACAACAGCTTGGTGGGGCCACTCAAGACTAAGCAAGTGGGCACAAGAGCAAAAAGTCCCCGCCCCGCGCTCACGGCCTCCCGCAGCCAGGCAGGGGTGGCCCAGCAGCTCCAGCTTAAAGACCAATGTACCCCTGCTCTTGGCAGTTTTGGGAGGCCAGCAAATATTGCTCCCTAGCATCAGTTACTTCCAAGTACAGCACAACAACTGAACATACACACAATGCTCAACCTATGGTCACATTTAATCAGAGAAGTATATCCACTAACACTGGAGTTGCCTCAGCTTTGCTTTCCTACTGGTCAGGAGAACTGTTTTACAGCCCCTGCACCCTCCCCATATGATTACACAGTTGGTGCCTTGCAAGGCTAAAGATGCTCTTTGCTGCTTAGAAGAAACAAACTGAACCTATCCTTCCCTTGGTACCATCGGCCCAGGCTGCTATTAGAATCATACAATCATAGAATCATAGAA
>NW_009186654.1:0-4888 GCF_000690835.1 Fulmarus glacialis
GCACCTGGCACCGAGCCGCCGCCGAACCCCGGCACCCGCTTCCCGGGAGCCAGGACCGGGGCGAGCAGGGAGCAAGCCTGTCCCCGCTCCTTCTTCGTTAGCTCTTAATCATCACAACGGAAAGAGAAACCGCTGGCAGCGTCACGCTGCTCTCCCGGGCGCGGGCTTCTTTCAGGGCTTTCAGAAAACAGGGTCAGACGTGTCTTCTGACCTGTGACCTGCCGCTTCCCTCCTCGCCATAATTATCTAATACAGCGCTCTCCCTGCCTAGTACAATGAAACAATTTGTCACTTCAATTGTCTGTCAGTCAACACTGGGGCCTTTTCAACAGGCCAACACATGTTTTTTGAGAGCTTGTCAGCAAGGGCTGTCTGGCCAGGCACATAACCATGGAAAATGGAACCTTTGTTAATTCTGGTTCTTAGAAAAGTAAATCCATTCACTTGCTTTTTTCAGGCCTTCAGTTTGGAATTTGCACAAGAAGCTGAATTGCCCCTGATCCCTAAATGATTGGTCAGAGGATTTGCATGAGGAAGCAGAAATTAATTATTCTTTTCTTTTCTTTTTATTTTCTGTAATTGTGTGTTTAGAAATGAGATTACATTCTACAGCAGCACGAGGGGCTGGGGGGGGAATTGCTTTGCATTTGTTTAGCTCCTTAGAGTTAAGATCACCTAATCGTTTCAAGCATTTCCTAAGATTCCCTCTCTCTTTTTCTGCTTTAATGACCAGACAAAGATTGTGCTACTTCCCGGGGAACTTTTCTGGCAGCTGAGCTCAGCAGTGGGAACCAGGGGCTTATCCCTCTGCTGAAATGGTCGTCTTGCTGCTTTCGGTTTGCAGGGCACAAAACGCATCCTAGAGCTCATAGGCTTGGGAGCCGTAGTGGCTCCTCGCGTTGGAGAAAGGGTGAAATGGATTCTCACCAGCCCAGGAGGAAGATGCTGGTTGCTCGAGTCGTGCGGCCGAGCAGCATGAGATGGAGCGCGCAGGCAGTCCTGGCTTGGGGAAGGGTGCTGGGAGCATCTCAGTGGGTTCGCCTGAGCCAGGACTGACGCTGCCAGGACACGGACCCGCCGGCTCCAAGCCCTGCGGTCAAGCCCCTGATCAGACCATCACCAAAACGCTGTGGCCCCTCACGAATGCTCCAGGGCTGTCCTTCCTCACAGGCGACGGGAGGAGGGAACGCTGCCGCGGCTCAGAGGGACTCGGGGGAGATGGTGGAAACCAAACGACCGCGAGCTGCCACCAGGTCCGCGTGTGGTTCATGCCGACGCATCGGATGCAGCGGGTCCCGCGGGACAGAGCGCGCTGGGGATCCACAGGCTGCACGGGCAGAGCAGCGGCCCCGATCCCCGGGAGCAATGAAGCGCCAGAACCACGACGGCAGCGGAACTGGGAGAGTCACCCCGACGTGCGAGGAACGTGAGGGAGGAGGGCCGAAACTGAAAAGCTTGTGGTGCGCTGCACTGCCATGCCACATTTTTGCTGTATGGACTGGTAGAGGGTCTGGTTCTCAGACAGTGGCTGCATTGCACAGAGACGGGAGCAGCCAAAACACAGTCCCTCGGAAACTTCAGATGAAAGTGGCTGCGCCCTTCATACGGCCTGGTGGAGCATCTCCCCTGGTCGACCCTGCAATCTGCCCGATAAAGCTTTTTCACTGCTGAGGTTTCACAGAACAGCTCCCTACAGCTTCTATGTTTTGCACAGACAATAAAACTGATAACCTTGTTAATAGCACAGATACAAAATGGTAGAGGAAAAAAAAATCATTTTTTGGTGCTACTTAGAGCTTCCTTTTTTTTTTCTTTTTAAAGCAGCACCCTTTGAAATTCCCACTTTCTCTGTTGATACACATGTGGAATCTTATTCCTAAATACTTAATACGAGAGAGGTACCTCCATTTTCAGGTATTTATCATTTTCTTAACCATGCGGAAGCTTTGTTTTTGGGCAGACATGGAATATTTTATTTGAAAGCATTGCAGAAATGCTAGATGGCCCCTACTCGATTACAAACGCCCTGAGTGAAAACTTCTCCAGATCTAGCTTTCCAGAATACCACTATCCAAACCTAATTCAAACCATACAGGGAGCCCAGACTTAGAATCTTTCAAGCCTATAAAATGAAACAAATTGGCTTTGCAAGCATATCGCCCAATCTAAGCTATGCCTGTAAATTCGATTTGTCCTCTTGGATCTATACTGCATTAGGTGGCCTGAAAGACTCTTTGTTTCAAAGTCCTTCTGTCTCCTCCACGAGCCCCAAGTTTCTGCATTTGGTCACGTCGGGCTGGAAAACTCCGTGCTCATTAACAGTGAGGACTTGGTGACCCTCTGGGATCTCAGCTTTGCCCGCGGGTCTCAGCAGGAGCGGAGCAGGACCGCGCAGCCCCGCGGCACGCAGGACCTTCGCTACGAGCACCCCATGCGTCAAAGCGGCTGCAGAGGGTGCCCGGGAGCGCCCAGGCACTCTTGGCCGAGGACCCCGCATGTATCGCTGGCTTTTCCCGGAGAGGTCCCTGACGGAGCAGGGTTAGGGTCAGCGCCCGAGTCAGCCAGGCTTTTCTGAGCCTCGGGCTTTTGGCGTCCCAGCTGATCTGCAAAGCCCCTGGCAGCCTCCCCGTTCTCCGAGCTGCTCCCGGAGCAGGTACTGCTGGCTCCCCACGGCAGCACTGCGGCGTGGGGCTCCCCGTGGCAGCGCTCCGGCCAGGCTCCAGCGATACCCAGCAAACGGACAGCGGGGGGTTAGAGCCAGGGAAGCCCAGCCTGCGGTGACGCAAGGAGAAAAGCGTCTGCAGGCAGCAGTGACGTTCGGTGTTTCTCAGAGGCAGGATCTACAGCCTTCAGATCACAGCTGGTTTGACTTACAAATAACAAATACAATCCATTTCTTTGCGCTTGTTTTTCCTTTGTAAACACTGAGCGAGATACCCACCAGTACAGGTTCAAATTACCTTCCCAGGCAGCGCCAGGGCGGGAGCCTTGCTGCCCGCACCCCCAGTCCCGCGGGAAACCTCCCGGAGCGGGGCCAGGGGCTCCTGCCAGCGGGGCTGGGGACACCCCGTGGCTCTCGGGACCCGAGCAGGGCTGGGGGGTGCGTGGGTTTGCTTTGCTGACCTCTGCACGCTCCTCCGAGGCACTTTGCCTCCGCCAGCTCCCTGACCTCTCCCCAGCGCAGGGAATAAGCTGCTGCCCTGTTTCACTGGCCATGAAGCAATCACCTCGGCACTGGGGGGCTGGGGGTGGGCAGCCCCTGGAAAACACCACCACAAGACAGAGGTATGGGCAGGCAGGCTCTCTAGACCCCCTGGCTTTATGCATCGCTGTTTTCCTTGGAGTTGTGTGAGCTAACACGACTGTTTAAGTTTCCCAATTTGCAAATACACTGCTGCGTGACCTTCACGGGGTGTCCAGGCTGAAAGGCCTGGGTTTGGTACAAGCGCAAGACAGGGTTTCCCTTCCCTCTGTTTGCAGCAGCGGTGCAGGTTCCTGAAGGCGCAGCCCTCGAAAGCACCGTGGTTTTGTTGGAAGGGGCTGAGCCACTTCGGGTCGGCTGACAGTGTGTAGCTTGGAGACAGAGCCTGGTTCTCTCTCTTTAATGAAGTAATTTACTACCTTTCTTTATGATTACATGTATACTTGCTATATAATTTTAACAGGCTTATTCTAATTCACCATCTTTAAATAGGAATAGGCCTGTTAAAATTATGAACTACTTATGCATGGAATCATAAAATGCTGTAACGCAATACAAGGATCTTTCAGAAATGGACAGATTACATGATCAACATTTCCATGCTTAGCCTTCACGTTCACATGGCAATCCTAGAAGATTCCCAGCGATTAACAGTGTTTGCTGTCTTTTCTATTCCAAAACCACAACAGTAGATGTCATTAAATGAACATCCATTAAATTCCATTTATCTCCTTTCTTGATTCAGGTTTTCAGTTAAGCCAGGGAAGAAATATATTCTCACTTAACATCTCCGGAAGCCTGCCTACAAGAGGCTGCAGTCACCATGCAGGATAAGAGAGATCTATTCTTACACTTGCTGGGAGATAAGCTAAGCAATCTAGTCCATTGAAGAGTTGCCCTGAGCTCTTAAGTAGTATTTTTAGTATCTGATTCAAATCCATTCATGTCTGCAGAAGCCAAGCCTTTAGCCCCCGACAGAAAGCAAAAGAAGGTTTTGGTGCAGAGATGGAACATATTAATTATTAACTGTCCCTACGTTAATTGTTTTCAGAGGTGACCAGACACGGGACTGAAGAATTAGTGCATTTACCTAATCATAAAAATTCCGGAGACATGTACCGTGTAGTAGCAATTATATTCCACTGCAAGAGCTCCAGAGTTTACTATGAAGGCCAGAAGCATCTCAGACACCCTGAAAACATTTTTTAATGTTTTTATAAAGTCTAGTAAAATTGTAATTGGATAAAACCTTGCATTCAAAAGCACATTCTTTGAGAATATTTTATATGCACATAAAACATCTGAGAAAATGTTAACATTATGATCTTAACTGTTTGCACATTGGAACCAGCTAAAGGTTAGGAAAACGCAGTCCATCTGGTACAGTATTTTAAACAGAATATTTCTGAGTGCATTTCCTTCAGTGCTTGGGTTCATAATACTGTATAAACCCAGCTACGACAAACTGCAGATGTATTGTGACGCACAGGCCAAGATGCTGATCACAGCGTTCGCAGGAAGAATGAGCCCAATTTGTTTTCACCACACTTACGACCCCGGTCCCCAACGAAGGGACAACACCTGACGGCATCACAGGGTTTCTGCAGCTTGCACTACGCTGTGCTCGCTGGACTACGCAGCCCTGCAGCCTGCCTGGAGCTTGTCCCCAACAGCTCCTGGTCAGGG
>NW_009186655.1:0-5639 GCF_000690835.1 Fulmarus glacialis
GCCCTTTGCCTCGGTGGCTTCGAGGGATGGGTGGGGATCGGGATGGATCCTGGCAAGCACCCAATTAATCTTATTGTGCAAGGAGAAAGTAGGAAGATGTGCCAGCTCTCTTCTCTTCTTGTGCTCAGAGCAGCGAGTCTTGAGCTGATTTCCAGAGCTTGTTTCAGAGGTAAGAATGGGTTAGGGGTTGCGCCAATGCATCTGCAGCGTGGCTAGGACGTGAGTTGCCCAGGACATTGAAGTGCAGATGCTTATATCACCTACTAGAGTGAACATCTCCCAAAAGACCAGCAGATTTAAAACACAGCTTCCCCCACTCCCATATGATCTAATTGAAAATCTAAAAACATAACTATTTTTTAAATACATAAAATGCAAATTGGCTAGAGAAAGCAGAACACGAGGAAACAGACCTTATATACAGCTCTCCGCCTGCCCACTTTCTCTTTGCAGGTGACCCTTTGCTTCTATGCTTGGCTTCAACTACCTCAGCAACTTTGCAGCACCCCTACTCAGGCTCTGCACGTAGGGCAGCCTGCCTGGCGGCTCCCAGCTCCTCCTTGCTGTCCAGTTTTGCACAAGCTGTGGTTTTTCCCCCTTGCCACCTCCCGCATCTCGGGAACCTCTCTCAGTAGCTGCCCCAGGGGAGGAATATCAGCCCCCTCCTCCTAATGGGCCTGTGTGAGCTCTTCGCAAAGAAATACCCTGTGTAACAGAGGACTAGCAAAGCTTAACATGTGCAGCGCTGGTACTGTCTGCTGCATGTACAAAGAGGTGTGCTTCTGGGTGCAGCCATGGTAATGGCTGATGCCTGATAATGCAACTTGTAGCTTTGCTTAGCTTTTCTTCTCCTTTCAGGCTTTAGTATAGATTGTCAGTTCACCGCTTACAGCTTGATTTTCTCTTTCTTCTTTAACTCACTCATTTTCGTTATCCTTCAGTTTTCTTATTTAGAGCATAGTAAACATACAGATTTACTTTCACATATTATGTAATACATAAAGGCCTTATTTGTCTGGATATTTTTCCTGATTTCAGAACAATTCTTTATGCTTTCCTATGTAATACATAAAAGCAATTGAAGCAAAGCTCATTTGCAGCTTTAGAATGATTGCAACGTACTGAATGTGGCTCAGGGTGGACTGTTTGTAATGTCACTAATTCAAAGATCTAGTTCAACTGTTGTATTTCATAGTTAGTGCTTTTGGAACATCTCTAAGCTGTTATGGTAAGGTTTCCCTTGATTCATACCACAACAGTCAGTTTTTCATAACATCTTGCTGCCTAATTATGCTAGGATCTTGAAAATTCAAAGATTTAGGGATAAATGTATCTACAATAACTGTTATTTCTCTCTCTATAATCTCACACATTACAGAATTGAGACATTCTCATGAATTCCCTTCTGAGACAAGCTGATATTGTATCACAAAAAGGTGTTATTACCAAACAAAGTTAGGGCTTCCAAAATTTATGGCTGTTTTGAAAGGTGAAATCAATACAACTACCTGAGTTTTTAGATCTTGGTTATGAAGGAATGTGCTGAGTTATTACATCGTTAAAAGCAAGTTTTCAGCTTGTATCAAAGATGTCATTTACCTGTAAAGCACAGTGTTATTTCATTCAAGCTCCAAAACAGGAAATTTAAATAGGTGCAGCTGAGATGTGAGACTGTTTGGATCATGATAATTACAATGGGAATAGTGATACAGCTTGCAGAGTGATCTTTATTTTTCCAGGAGATGTTAAGTTCAAATACAGATCACAGAAGGACAAATTGCAATCTAGAAGAGGGTTCCTAAAAAGGATATAGATGTCATACATTATGAAGGAAATCAAAATGAGTTTCTCTATCATAATGCAGCAGACAGGGACAGATGTGCAAGTGTGTATAGCAAGAGCAGTGAGGTGGCTTGGCTACCATATGCAGTCCTGGTGAAGTACATGCTAAAATGCTGGAAACAACTGACACCAGAGTTTGTATATCAACTTGAATTGATTTAACTAAAATTCAGCCTTCTGAAAGCTGGCTGTGCAGTCCAGCTGGGTGGCCTAGATTCTTGCTGTAGTCCATGGAGAGACAGCTACATCCAAACCATCATTATCTGATCTTGAGAGAGGTGTCTAAGAGATAAGGATGAATTGCTCTCTGGAGTTGCCTTCTGTCCTCTGTGGACTATAAAGGGATCTTGCAGGCTTGCCTAGGCTAGATGCCCAGCTTGTAGACAGCTAAAATGAGATGAGATTAATTAATATTTAAAAAAGCAAGCTGAAAGATCGAGAACACAGAAGAAATCAACAGAAACAGTATGAGGGCTGAGGATAATCTCAGAATGAAAGACAGAGTGAGCACAATATGGTTTGTTTTATCCAAAAGATGATTTACGTGTAATGTGATCAATATGGATAAGTGTTTTCATGGGAAGAAGTTACTGGGTACTACAGAGCTCTTTAATCTAGCAGGGAGCTGCATAATAAGAACCAACAGCTGGAAGCCAAAACTAGACACATTCCAGCTGAAAATAAAGAGTGAATCATTAAGAGTAAGGCTGATTAAACTGTGAAATATGATCTTGGGAAGTGTTGGATTGTCTGTTCTGCAGGCTTAAAGTCAAGATTGGGCACAAAAATGTTTAAACCATAACTGACATTTTACTTGCAGTATAAATTCCTAGGTGTAAGATATCTGGTTTATAATACTAGCAGGTCGGATTAGGTCTTGTACACTTTCAATTTAATGACTAATAGCACCTTCTTCTTTGTCATATTTCTGTTTGATATGTAGCAGAACCCTTTACTGTGTTGTTCTTTGGCTGCTGTGATTTATTCTTGGTTTAGCTGTTCAAACAAGCTCTGATGGAGGATTTCATTAGTGTTCATGCTCTTTCTTTTTATTCCTACAGAAGATATAGCTAGGAACTCATAAGAGTGTGTTTCCTATATGCTGCCAGCTAATACTGATATACTTGCTTCATAAAAAGCTTCAATTTTTTTTTTTATGAGTAATACAAATAAACTTTTCAAAGCCAGAATGACTTTGTCCTAGGCTTGTGAGCTAGAAAACTCCACCAGTCTAAGAAAGTCAGTTAAGCAATCTCAAGTTAAGCACGAGTGTAACATACGGCTTTGTTTTTTCTATTTCAACCTGGATGCCGACTTAGATCCTGTGAAGGTCAAAAGCACTCTGCTGTATTTTGAACTTGGATTTGTGTGCTGGTCAAATGAGTAAACATTACTCTTCTTGTTAGGGCTTCCCTAAGTGTCTGAACTATTAAGCATTAAAAGTATATAAAAATATGTTGTCAGCTGTCCTGGTTTTGGCTGGGATAGGGTTAAATTTCTTCCAAGTGCTGTGTTTTGGATTCAGTATGAGGAGAATGTTGATAAGACACTGATGTTTTCAGTTGTTGCTAAGCACCCTCCTAATCAAGGACAGCTCCCATGCCCTCCCGACTGAGCTAGGTGCACAAGATGGGAGGGAGCACAGCCAGGACAGCCCGCCCAGCTGGCCAATGGGGTATTCCATACCATGTGATGTCATGCTCAGTATATGAATGGTAGGCGTGACCCAGGAAGTACCGATCGCTACTTGGTTATCGGTCAGCGTGGGTGGTGAGCAATTGCATTGTGCATCACTCATTTTGTATATTCTATCATTATTATTATTATTTTCCCTTTTCTGTTCCGTCTTTATCTCAACCCACGAGTTTTTCTCCCTCTTCCCTGTCCGATTCTCTCCCCGTCCCACTGCGGGGACGGGGGGAGTGAGCGAGTGGCTGCGTGGTATTTGGCTGCCTGCCAGGTTAAACCACAACACAGCCCTAACATGACATTTGCGTTAACAATTTCTTTAGGAAGACAACATAGAGGCCTTTTATTACTGTCTCCTGCCTTCACAGCCTCACAAATCTCTTTCAGTATGTTGGTTACTATTGCTATCCTGACCATTCAGTCAGTATAGTCCCATTACTGAACTCCTCCTAGTTAGGTCTAAAATGTCAGTCCATAGGGGTTCTACCGTATTACAGGTACAGATCTTCCGTTAACTTTTACTTCATATTAAGGCTTTATAACGTAAATTATAAAGGTTTATAATGTATAGTTACACTTACTTATCCAGCAGTTTTTCCCCATACTTCACATCCCAAGGTAATAATGTTCCACTGATTGTTTTTCCTCTAAGTTTCCAATGTGGCTACTGTCTCAAGCTAGGTATTCTGGCTCTACCGTCTTGTTTCTTACTTTATCTCTAGAAGCATGTGTTAGTTTGTTGTAGCTTTTTTTTTTAAATGATCTAACTATTCACCAACATTTCCTACTTAAGTTTTCCCAGTTTTTCTTTTACTTTTCTCTTAAAGGTATAGAGCTCTTGTGACTCTATCTGAGAAGATGCATCACCACAAGCTATGTGCTCGTTGGCAGTTCCCTGGTTCAAAAGTCCTCCTAATCTTTCAAATTTCAGCTTAACTAAAGCCCTTTCCTCATGCAAATCTTTAATTGCAGATGTTTCCTCAGGTCCTAAAGAATCTGACCTTTCTTTACAAAGTTTCCATGTATAGCTATTGTATCTGGTAACATTCCTGCAGTTGGTCCTGCTATCAGGGGGTCCTAGTCTTCAGTTTCCTCTCTGGTGGTCCGAATTGTGCGCCCAGAGCACCTCTCCTTGCTTTTCTCTGTGTTACCCATGTGGACTACTTTGTAATTCTGGTGGACTACTGTTAGCAGTTTTTGCATGTCTGTTCAGACTCCCAGGAGCATCAAACCACTATTGCATCTGGTAGGTAAACAACTGCTTGATCCACTCTGATACTGCTAAACCATATTCTCACTGCAGTGAAAATCCCTTTTTGCATCTGAAATTTTCCTCACACAGATAAGAGTCTTTTTCTGTGGTTTCCCTTAGCTTTTTATAGGAATGGCTGGATCTGTCTTTCAGCCAGAGCCTTTACCTGATTGACTAATTGTACAGTTAAGTCCTTTTTAATTTTTTTTTCCCCTCTTTGAATCATGGATTATGTTTTATCCTGATCAACCCTTCCTGTTTCTCCACTACCTGCTGAGTCTTATGGTGTTTGCTTGCACGTACTTTATAAAATTCTAGTGCCTCCATTTGCTTTTATGTGTAGACTCGAGACACTTGTGTCTCTCCTGACTTTATGCCTTCCTTTTCTGAATATGTCATATTGACTACTTTGCCTTGCTGACTCTACCACTTCCTTCAGCACGTCTTTTTCTCGTCTTGTTTTTTCCCTTCTTCTGCTCCCAGACATTAATTAATCCATAGTGTTTCCATATCTGTTACGCTTTCCTCTTCTTATGTGTTGACAGACGACATGGATTTCAGAGCTCTCTCTGAAAAGTTCTTCTCCCCAGTTTATTTACTTTAAATTGCCTGAAACTTGATCCTGGTATGTAAGTTAGCCAGGCATTGTGGTTGATGAGGAAATCCCTGGGCCAAGAGGCTGTTTCCCATTAATTCCTCCCAAGGATTACACATCTGAAATCTTCCTCAGGTGCAAATAACATATTCCATTAATTAATCTATTAATCCTCTCTTTCTTGTTGATCCCATGCCTTTTCCCATGCCTTTTCCCCATTGGGGACAGAGATAGCTGTCTGGGGGACTTCAATTTTCCGGA
>NW_009186656.1:0-17440 GCF_000690835.1 Fulmarus glacialis
TTTTTTTTTTTCTTCAAAGAAGGAATTTGTCTTTCTTGTATGGGAAATATTTTTTTAAAAAGCAAGATAGCATGAAAAATTGGCAGTGCATAAGACTAGCTTTATAAGACTATTTTTTAAGCTTTTGTTTTCATTTTCCTTGTTCTATACATAAGGGAGATTAATGATCAGCTTCTCTCCAGCTAGAATAATCAGAGTGATCAAAATGTTTTCATCTCTGTAATTTTTAAAAAAGGGAGAAAAATGTGTTAGGTTTGATGATGCTTTACACAGACAGATTGTAGGCTTTTTCCATTCTGATAATTTGTACATTCTTTGATGTAAAAGTTGTCAATTAAAAGCAAATATTTAAGAAAAATAATAGTATCTGTCAAATACAGGTTCATGTAAATGTACACACTTTGCTGCTGGAGCTCAATGATCTCTGTCTGTCTCCATATTTATGTGATTCTTAAAGCTCAGCTACTATAATTTTCCAGCTAAATTGTATGCATGTTTCAGGCATATGATAAAGCTATCCTTTGAATCTGCACTTCACATGGATTTCTAGCAATTTGATGCAATTTAATTAATACTGCAAATTACGGTTTGCTTGAAATAGGTTTGCCATGCAAATAGTCTCTTTGCAGTGCAGTGAGGCTGTCAGGAGAAGGTAGGATTGGCTTCAATGTAATTTTTAGTGAAATAGTTATTTGTGTGATGTCATTCATACAGTAGTTACTCAAGATCTTTTCCTATGCTGAAATGCTTCTACCCAAAGTTAAGTCTTTGGGAAAGTGACGGATGAAACTGCAGTTAACCTTCATCTTCCAACCATAGCCAGAAGTTATTGGTGACATCCTTCAACAACCTCTGATGAGTTGTTCTCTTTCTTTCTTTCCTGTGAATTATTCATTGCTTCATCTCTGTTTAAAATTTTCTCTTTCTTTTGGTCACAGGCAATGGGCTGGGAATCCGAGTCGTAGGTGGGAAAGAAATTCCAGGAAGCAGTGGAGAAATTGGAGCTTACATTGCCAAGATCTTGCCTGGGGGCAACGCAGAGCAGACAGGGAAGCTGATAGAGGGTAAGATAAATGCATTATCAAAAAATGGAACCACGGGAGAGTTGGGAGTTCGGTAGAATTATTTGTAATATACATTTTCTCTTGCGCAACAGAGGTAATCTTGTGCAAGGAGTGAGGGGCATCTGAGAGCCCCTCTAAACCTCCATGAGTCTTAAAGCAGAAAAGGACTGGTAGAAGGTCATTTTATGACAAAGAGAGTTGTCATGATGAGCAGTATTATGGCATGTCTTCAGTAATATATGCCATCATGCTGTCTGTACTGGGGGCAAGACAATATGGCTAGAGTCCAATTGTATAGCATGGACATATATCATCAACATACATCATGGACATGCTATTTTGAAGATCTTTAACCTGGCTTGATCATCTGGGTACCTATGTTTGGAATTACTTACGTTTCTTAGTTGCACAGGTAACATGGATCACAGATGCAGTTCTCTCTCGGTTACACACACTAACTTTTTTTGAAATTCCCTAAAGTCAGACTTGACTGAATTTATCTGACCTAACTTTAGTTTTCCAGTTTAAGACAGTCATCCAGCATGTCTCAACAGGCAACAGAGAAAAAGAACCATCTACAGACGGGCAATTGATTTCATCTACCATAGACCTCTGTTTCAAGAACTGGGAGTGTCTTCCTCATTTAATTGACTTTAAGAAGACTGCATTATACTATACATCATCCTTTAGGCAACTAAAGCTAGGTGAAATGAATTTGATTTAGGTATCATTACATTTTCTAGAATTATTACAAATGTGATAATTCTGTCTAATAACAACTAATTTCTATCCATAATGACATAAATGGTCCTTTCTCTGTATAACTATTTTCTATTTCCTCTTTTCATATGAATATCTGTATGCACCTGAAATGCCAATTTGTCCATGCATATATTCACATTTGTTTCTATTAATTATAACACATTTGTTTCTAATTAATTCAACTAATTATTTGTATTGCTTTAATAAAAGCAGATATCCAGAAAAAAAATAACAAAAGAAAGAAGATAAGCAGGAAGAATAGTTCTTCCAGGCAGAGTTCAATTCACATAAGTTTTCTGAATAGTAAACACGCAACAGAAGTCACAACTAAATCAAAAGTATTTTGCAGATAGAAAGTCTGAGTAAATTTATTAAAGAATGTATTCACAAAGAATAGTTTAAATATGTTGCGGGTATTACAAAACAGTGTTTCCTGCATTCATGTTTTCCCTGCTGCTTTTTACATCCTTGGAGGTTTCTTTGCCAATATTTTAAAGACATACATAAAAAAGGTGCAGTTTCACTGATGTCGATGTCAATTTAAAGTTTAAGTGAAGAAATAATGTACCAACAAAAATATCTTCCTTTTTCCCCTATAGGGTTGATTCTGCCATTCATATTTAATGGGCAGTATCTCACTCATCAAGTGATAGAATAGTGTTATTTATTGCACATGGATGATGAAAGAATTGGCCTTAATTTATTGTGTTTTGAAGCGAGGATTTGTTTTGGTTCCCTCCATACAAAAGAGGTCTTTCATAGCTGTGCTAGATCATGCATGCATTGTTTCAGTACCAAGCAGGTAAAGAGGAGAATGTGGTTATTCAGTATTTCCCTGACACTGGACGTTTCAAGAAAGAGGATGAGGAATTACTGCTTGGAATTATCTCCAGTCTTTTGGTTTCTCTTGTCAGGAACTTTTCTGGAAATTGAGGTTTAAAGAAGTTCTTCACTCACCATATAGGTATATTTTAGCAGTGATCAAGAACATCTCAGATTTACAATAACTACAGGAGAAGTTCAGACATGGCAGTGTGCTTTTCTGTCTGTTCATATAATGTGTTTTGAAGGTTTATTCATATTTTATAGAAAGATGAACAGGATAGTAAAATATTTATTCTTTTGTTTCATTCTCCCATCGTATGATCAATCATGTTTCTGATCTGACCTTTATAAAAGTATCCTAGACTTGGATATGTTGGCATAAATCAACTCCATTAAAATCACTATACTTAATCTGTCGAATTTGTCCACACAATGTCCCAGAATATGTTTTACTATTGATGTGTTAAATGTTCTGTCAGAGAGAAAAAATGCTTTCTGCAGAATGTACCATTACTAAAGCATAAAAGACAAACACTTCCCCGTACTGTCATTTACCTTTTAAATCTTGCCTTTATATCTAGCTTACTTTTTACGTTATTTTAGATGGCTATCATAGAGCAACAAAGAATATTTGGCTACTTCACTGTTAGTTTTGTTTGTTTGTTTTAGTGGAAACATGGCTGATGCACATTTAATCTCTGCTCTTCAAAAGTGCTAAAATCCATTGAGTTCTTCAATCATTCTCATATTGATCTGTGTAAATCCAGCTAAACTACTAACGTTACCAATATTGCTGATATTGTTGTGTCTGAAAATAGAGGCTAGCCTTTATTTCTCTTTTAAATTATTTGCTGTCTCTCACATCACATACGGAAAACTTTATATGTCATTATCTGTAAATGACAATGGCATATTAATAATTTGTATAGTAATCATGAGTTCTGCTGAAATGCTATGCGACTTCAAATTAGAGTATATACCTAGTCATCAACTAAACATGTAATAATGTCATTACAAGCTAATATCTTGATTCATTAGCCTTTCTAAGAACATGATTCACTGAGAAAAATCCCATCAGCTTAATCAAGTCCTCTAATTCTAAAAACAGAAAACACTGGGTCAGGTCTGAAATTCCTATCAATAGCGTAAGGAACAAGAATAGATTTACTGTGGTTGTGAAGGAAGGCAAAGTTCTACCTGCTGTCTGCATGACTGCATCTATGAAGAAATGACACACTTTAAAATACAGATAGCATTCCTTTCCTTAGGGAAGAGTAATCCATAAAATTTTAGCCTATTTAAATAGCTTTGGAGGAGTCTTAGTGCTGAAAAGTTTATTTATAGTTCTGACTAGCAAATACCAGTCATCTTGGTTCTCTCACCCTGAATTGCTTTCAAATGTCAAAAATATCTCGGATTCATCACTCATTGGCATTACAAAAACTGGAGGTGGAAGACTCCTTCCACTGAGCTCATCAAGTGCAGGGACTGTGTCAATTTGATAGATGTGTCTGTGCTCCCTCTCGTGTTGACAGAAACCGTTCAGTTATATTCCGCCTGGTAAATCTACTAGGTGAATGGCATTTTATACTGCCAGCATTTTGAAACAGAAGAACCTAGAAAAAAGAGCAGCAATAAAATATTAATGTGTGTTAGCAAGTGTTACAAATTTGCTGGATGGCCTCAGCATTCAGGTTTTCTCATTGGACCGTTTCAGCAGGCTGACTGGAGATCCTGGGAACTTGTGAACCATGGGTGTCTTTGTAAGTTTTCAATCAGCCAGCATCAATACCGTGATGCAATGCTTAAGCCAGCTGACATTCACCGAGATGAAGACATTCCCTGACTTTCCAGTCTCCTGGCAATTCTGGGGAACCCACGTGGTCTAAAAGCTAATGGTGAACTTGATTTGTGGTGATCTTGCTGCCTTTGCTGACACTCCACTCGACAGCAACCATGACACTGATCAGATTTTTGTTAACTTGTCCAAGGCTTTATGGGTGCATGTTTATTTTTAATACGTATCTCTCATTTAAATAATATCTTCCCAAACTTAGAAATAGGAAAATCATATATATGAAGACAAAACCTCTTATTATAAAAATACTGAAATAGCACACCCAGTTTCTATTTTATGGCAAATATAACAATGTAATATTTCTAGCATAACGTAGAAGGATGCCACCTACCTTATGAGTCACAGACCTTCACTGTAGAATTTTAGTATATAAACAGTCCATGCTAGCAGGGAGACATGCTATTCCATTCAATTCAGTTGAATTTTGCATTTTATAATTTAATAAAAATATTCATCATACAGGGATATTTTAAGCTTCCCCATCCTGAAGCTGGTCCAATAATATTATAAGAAAAAATACCTGATGTACGTACAGACAATGAAAGATAATGCCACCCTGTTAAAGCTGTTAAGTAGGTCAGAGAAGAGAAAATGCACTGCCATTTGAGAGTTCTGTGGTAGTTAATGGTGCCCTGCCCCTCAGTCCAATTCTTAGGCACTTGTATAGATCTAGTTGAATAACTACTCCCCTTAGGATGCAGGAAACATTGCTCCCCAAAACACCATGAAGGTCCTCTAAGAAGAGCCACCTGCAGCCTGATGGCAGGTACCAAGAGTAGGTAAAAGCACATCCAATGTCCTCAGCATCAAAGTCTGAAGATTTATGATGCGTTATAAATGTACTCAATATCATTTAGACTTGGATTCAACTGCTAAGATGCAGATGATCAGTTTTCCAATTTGGTTGGTTGCCTTTAATTGTACTGGAAGTTCTCCGGGCCACATGGCTGGTTCCCCTCAGGACAGTGTTTTGAATTAGTGGGTCTTTATTGGGAATGTCAGAGCTCTCTTTCATCTTTAGAAAACTCTGCAATCTCAGAACTTTAAGATGCCTTCAGGAAATAAAACTGAAGTCTTCCCATTCGTCTTATCCCTATTTATTCACTCTTCTTTTCCTTCTTCTATAGAAAGTCTTACATATTCTTATATATTCAAGTGTCACAATTACCTTTTGTAAGACCTTTGGTGCACAGCTTGCTCCCTCTGTCTCTAATGCCCTAATATGAGACCAAAGAAACATTAGAATCATTCCTCAGATTGAAACTAAGAGCCTTCCCTTGGACTGTCATGAGATGGCACGGCTTATTATCTCTTGAAGTCATGGACCATGGCCACGGTGTCAAAGAGAACACTTCCTCACAGATATTAAGCCAATATGGGGAGAAATATGTTGTTCACTGCTTGTCACCATACAGCTTTCCACACCAGGACTGACATATGAGGTGAACAGTGTGTACCAAAACATCATGCTGTGACTGGCAAAAGAGGCCCACATCTAGACCAGTGGGAAATGTTTTCCACCCAAACCAGAATGTGATAGGAGAAAGGAGCAATTTGGATTACTTCCATGGACTTCAGAGACCAGTCAAGCTCCGCACCTTCAGTTCTCTGCAGAAGGGGGCAGACCCAGGAAGCCCTGTCAGAAGTCTGCCTTAACCAGAATGCCCTACAGCTCTCACCCATGGTGTGGACTTTGGCTTCTGAACTAGTCCACTTCAAGCATCCCCTCGCCTCAGGCTTCACAATAGAAGAATGTATACTGAGAGATTTCTTTGAAGGCAGAGAAGAAAAACTCAGGGCTCACTGGGACCCTCATCTATATAGGTCCAAGTGTCATTACCACATCTCTTCATTATTTCCAGGACATGCAGTCTGCATTAACTGGAGAAAAATATCTTGAGTATTTATAGTACCTACAATGCTTCCTCTGAGGGGAATGTAAGTAAGGCTAATGAGCAGACTAGAGAGGAGATAGCCAATCTAGGGAGATGATTAACTGTACTTTGGTTTTCTAGTATAAATAAGATGAATCTGGGCATAAGCAATGTTGGACAGAGGCTGTTGGAATATTAACATCGTTGTTTAATCTGCAAAGTATTTCCTGGGTTCTGGGCAATAACATCTTTGAATACAAGCAGCTTTCTTACTCCTCCAGGGAAAAGTGCCAACTAGCCAACTTCCAGAAGCTGTTTCACCTCAGCCGTGCCCCAAGGATGTTCCCTTCACGTGTTTTCAGATCATAAGTTTTCAATCATAACTTTTCAAGTTTTTAAGTCCTTGTCATCTTAAAGCATATTATTTACTGGCATTAAAAACACATGATTTAAGTCCTCTCAGAAGAGCAGTGGGGCATGCAACTAGATTATTGACCAGTCCATGAAAGGAGTAGAAAGAAAGTGTTAAGAACAATTTTTCTGCAGCTTGTTTGAAGCACTTTTGGGCCAGTTTGGATAGCACCAAGTGCTGAATAGCAAGACCAGACCCAGTTTCAGAAGGTCTTTTGCAAAGGCAATAGCATATGTAGTGGTGTCCATCTTATCAAAACTATCTCTTGTCATATCATAGACATGCTTTGGATGTTGCTTGGAAAATGGAATGTGGCTGGAATGATCATGGGCATCTAAATAGTTGGAAAACCAGAACAGAAACAGTAAGTGACTATCCATCCCCCTACTCCTTTTGCCACACTTCCCTCTTATCCCTGAGTTATAGATGGGCTCAAGTGTAACACTGACTGATCTTGGTCATCTAGCAGTGGGAAGTGCAATAGGCACCAGATCTTCCTGGGTTTTAAAAGACAGTAGTGAGTGCTGCTTGCTGTTTAGCCAGCTAAAATTAGAAACATTGATCGGAGCATCACAGTGAAAAGAGATTTTCCAGTCCCCATGAAGCTAGGGATAGTGCAGAGCCAGCATACCTTCTTGAGTCCCTCTGGTAATTACACTCCTGGCAGAAAGTAGATAGCATGATGAAGCTGGAAAATGGTGAAAAGAAATTAAAAGGAACACAAGAAGGGAAGGAAAAATTCTCAAAAAACTTTGGATCAAGTCTTAAATGAACAGAAGTAGTCTTCCCATCCTGCACTTCCATTTTGCAGTTTGACTGCTTTAATTTATTACTGCATCGGAGAAAACAAAGAATTAACTTTATCCAGTTCTCTAAGCATTAGTCTTAGTGATTTATTGTGCTGTCCATGCTTACTCTGTGGGGTCAGAAGAGAGGAGAGCTTGCTCTCAACGTATCCCCTGGGCTCAGGTTTATTTGTCCCAGCAGAAGCTGACTTTATCAAAGGAAGTGTGCATGAAATAACAGGCAATGCCATAGCTCAGTTGAAATCTTTGCCCTAAAGCTCTTTAGAAAGGACTTAATCTAAACAAACCCCTAAATGCCCCCTATCAGCTGTAAATCTTCACTTGTGTAGTTGTGCTCCTTTCATCCATGTATTTTGTTCTGCCTTGTACTTCTTTCAAATAAGTAAAAATTAATAAATGTGCAGTGTTGTTCTTGCTAAGTGTGGCTGTGGGCATTTGGCATATAAGAAAATGACTTTAATGTATTTAGAAATTAATTTTTTTAAAAAGGAAAGTCTATTCTAAAAATGTAGTAGAAAGGACACCCCAATGAAGTGTATCATCACTTACATGTTGCAATTAACCTCGTATCTGTTAGGGTGAAGCAAGCAAGGAAGGAAGCTTTCTCACACTGGTTTAGCCATTTCATATCCAATCCCACTGACAGTGGTCTCAATCCAGTTCTTAATATGGTAGGAGGTGAGTTGTACTGAGAGTTCAGTTTGGCCATTTGCTGAGGTATGAGAAGGAAATCAGAATCACCAGAAGGAGTGAGAATTGTTTCAGCACCTGTGTGGGGCTTACAGAAGGAAACGGGGGAAGACAGACTTGCAGTATGAATGTTTGACATGGAAATCTGTGAGAGCTGGTTACTATAACACTGTCCACAACTTTATTTACTATATCTGTTTGAGGCAGTTGAGACACACTTAGAAAATAATACTTTTCCCTGCTTCACAATATAGGGCATCCAGTTTATGGAGATTTAGTTTAATCTTATGGTGGCAGAATGATACAACTGGGATTTTGCAAGGATACTTCATTAGAAAACTTCTTGTATACCTAGAATATCTGTTTTAATGAGATAAAGCAGGTAATATGAGTTTGTAATGTTTCTGCCTAGCACTGTAATTGCTCTATACTTAATTTTCCTGCAATAAAAATCAACACTGAAAATAGCTATTAGAGGTAACTTGGATCTGGGAAGTAGTTGAGCAGCTGTATAGACTGAGATTTCAGCATCTTTTTAAAGTAATCTAAAGCAGGAGATAAGAGAAAACTTATGGGGCACTTATAAATTTTTTAAAGCTATGAGAAAGAAGCATTAAATTAATTCATATTAGGACCAGTAAAGATCTGGCTTCTTGCATAACACAAGTTACAGATTTTTCACTCCTGCATTTAGCCCTGTTGTGCACCACATAAGCTAATATAGATTATACCTTCTTTATGATCAAGAACTCTGAAAATACCTTGAACAACTAGTTGTTGCTGAAAATCAATTTTGCTGGAAAAGAGCTGTCATACAAATTGCACCAGGAAATTGGATTCTTAATAACGAATAAATAATTGCATGAAAATATCTCTTTAGGGAGTTTCTGTTTAGTCTTAAATAGGTAAGTCTAATTTATAGAGACAAGCAAAATAACCTGGATGCTTCAAGCAGAGGGTAGATGCAGACACAGTCGCTAGATGTTCCAGAGGTAATGAAGTGGAGAACAACCACAAAGGTCAGGCTAAAAGCATTCATCAGATGATTTATAACACAAATTGTGGAAGATCACTGGTAAAAATGTCATTTGTGTTATAACTAGCTTTCAATAACATTCCACTAAGATCATATTAGAAAGCACTACTAGCTATTGTAAAGTACTTATGTGGAGCTACACAATTAGTAATTATCAGACACACTGCTTTTGACAGCTGTTATTATTGAGGACCTTGATGGATAGTTCCTGTTAAGAAGAAAATCCAGGTGCTTCTTGGAAAGAGTCCTCGTTGTTTCCTGAGAATGTGCCTGAAGCCCTGTTTCTCTGAGCACAGCAGAAACACCAGTAGGCAGCGTTGTCATCAGGCTGCCCACAAAGCTTTCCTCTTGGCTCCCACTAGGACCGTACACCTCTCTGCCCTCCTCTGGGGTCATACACATCATGGGTGCTTCGATTTTCTGCCTCTGACATTGACAGATACCACCTGCCCATGTGGTCCCTGTCTTTCCCCACTTACTCTTCTTGGGTAGTTCTTGCTATATTCTGGCACTGTGAGTACTATTAAGGTTCATTTATCACCATAGGAGAGTTCAATTCCTTCTTTCATTATTTTTAATATGGTCTGTCCATTCTTACATCAGAGACATGGTTGCAGGCCAGACATTAACTGTTTAATACAGTGTAACTGTATTAAAATCAAATTGATGCAGATTTGTAAGATAGATGCAGTTGTATTTCCTATTTCTATATTCCCAGCACACACTGGCAGAGGTGACAAGGGGGAGGCTATGACTTTTCTGATTTGGCCAACGCTGGAAAGAAAAAATATAGATTGCAGGGCCAGCTCTGTGGGCACAGACGTGAATCTCGGCTATTGAGATGGTTTTAGTTACTGGGCCCAAGATGTTGAGGGATAAAGCTACAGCTTTAGTCAAACAAGGGCAGTCTGTCTGGGGCTGTAAGAGACAGACTAGGAGATACATTCTCTAGATCATGTTATACCTGATGCACAGGCAAATAACAAAAGCAGGGAGACACAGAGAAACTGTGCCTGCCCCTTTGCATAGCAACTACTTGCTGTGGGTGCTAAAAGGGAGTTGAATTTCAACTTGGAGGATCAAAAATATGTGCCTGTATTGCTCTGTTTCTTGTCTTCTGTTTTCAAGGACAGGCTTCTGTGTAGCAGATTTACAAAGAAACCAGACAAAGGTAAATCCTTTGGTACCTAAACTGAGGCCAATTTGTCTTACCGGTGGAAGTCATCAAAAGCACCCTCCTGTCTCCATTGACTGTATAGGGAACTTAGGTATTTCTTTTAGGTGAACTGGCTCACTAACAACTTAAAATTTAGATGCTAAGTGCCTACATTAGGCATGCTGGAGCACACCTCATAAAACAAAAACAAGATTTTTTTGTTTGTTGTTTTTAAGGAACAATATCTATTTGGGCTCACATACAGGGGCATTTCAAGAAGAAAAATCTGATTACGGCAAGAAAAAGTCTTTTTTATAACCACTGAACTGTGTTGTTTGATAGTGACTTCACAGTGAACTGGGAAGCTAAAAATACCATAATTCCGTTTCGTATTGTGCAGACTATTGTGGGCTGAAACTAGCAGGCTAGCAGTTTGATGTGATTTTGGTGTGAAAAAAAATCCAGTGAAATCAAAGTGAGGGTCATGTTGAAGTACAGGTTAAATATAGCTATGTCCTTACGGACAATTTCCCCTGCTCTTAGATTCTAAAAAATGCATTAAAACATTTTGCATCTACACATAGCAATTTTAATCTTCAATCCCATTCCCAGAGTCTGGATTTTCAGGAATATTAGGCCAGTCTTGCCACTCCACGGAGTGCTGTATTAATGTAAAATATAGCAAACATTCAAGGCCCAAGATGAATCGTCCCCAGTCAGGGTTTGTTCTGCTGCAAGTCAGGTAAACAAATAACCACTGTCACTGAATATCTTGGAGGCAATGTGTTAGCTGTTTGCACGACACACATCCCAGAAGTAAAGATGCTTACAAACAGCACATTTTCCTGTCAATGAAACTAGGTACTGCAGCAAGCAGACTTTCTTTAATCACTTGTTATTTTGAAGTATTTTCTAGTTAGGTGTATGCACATTTGATTCTTCCAAGACTATAAGGAACATTATTAACAATTATTAACAATTTACTGTGAAGAAAGAAGCACTGCTGAAAGTGGGTTGTCTCAGACTAGAACATTATCTGTTTTTTAGATGGACTTTGATCATGGTAATGTGTAAGGCTTGGACACAAATTTGGAATGCTTGGTCATAGAGCCTCACTTCAGTGTTTTTAAAAGTCACATGGTCACGTAGATAAAGCCTGTGTTTTCTATAAGTATTGGGTGGTAGATAGAGAGCAAATAGAAAAAAAAACAAGATATTTCCTAAATTGCTTAAACTAAATCAACCAATCTCTGGAGGTACTTACGAAAAAGAAAAAAAAAAATCGTGTAAGCAAGTTATTCCAGATTTTCCAAGGTTTTCTAAACAACTTCTGAAACATCTGATGTCAACTGTTTTCAGAGAAGATGCTGAACTAGGCTGTACTGTGCTCTGACCTAATCTGATCTGACAGTGATTTTCTTATTCAATTGAAAGGGTAAAGGAACCTGAAAAACAAAAAAAAATAATTTCCTGCAATTGGTTTTGCAATATAATACATTAGAAAATAGGAATATTATGTAAATTAATACAGAAAATGTTTTAGAAGTCACCTTAAAGAAAGAAAAATCCTATGAGCACTCTCAAAAAACTACATAAAGGCTTTATTTCAAATTTCTTGAAGCATGTTCTATTCCAAAACCTAATTAGATCATCCACAAGTTATGGCTGGGAAAATCTCGTATGGGAATCTTCAAGTTTCTTTGAGATGAAAGGAGCAGGTGATTATATCATTTGACAGAAAGCAGAGCAAAATGTTGATTAAAAATCATTACTCTCTATCCAAATTCTCATTTTGACTACAGTACGTAGTTGAAGCTTACCATGTTAAATTAGATAGTTACTTCACATTTTCATATGAAAAGGCTGAAAAAAACCTACTTAAAGTATTATTGTAGTGTAATAATACAACTTAAAATGTAACTGAAATTGAAGATATTGAATTGCAAATTATCTATATTATTAGTGACTAAAGCTTGAAATCATTTAATCAAGCAAAAATTGAGTATCAAATCTTATTTTTGTTCCACATTACAACAAAACAAAAAGCTTTTGAAAAAAAAATTATTAAAAAAAAATCAAACTGAATCTCTGGATTTCATTTATACCTTGGTGCAAGTAACTGATAACAGGCCTTTTCCAACTTTGCACTATTTCTAATTAAAAAAATATTTATTGCTCTCTATTTATTGCTGGCATTTCCTCTTCTTGGGTGTAATAGCAGAAGCAAACTAGGATATAAAACGTAAAAAACCTGAAGGCAAAGAGATTTCAGACTGCTGATGGTGTCTGGCAGACATGGGCAGATAGCAACTAAGTTCTCCAGAGTCTGAGCTCTGCTTAAGTCTCTGAAAGGACAGAGTGTATGTGTAGTGGTTCACATGGCATTTGAAACATGTAGATTTTAAGAATATTTCCAAGTCATCACATATATGGTGTGGCTGATCCTGACTGCTTTTATGTGAAAACGTAATGGTTCGGTACCTGCCAAGGGAATAGCAAACCTTGATTCTGGACCTTTCCCAACACAGTTGATGTTCAGTTGCTCAGATACTTCTGCTTCTAAGAAGAGCTGTGTTTGAAAGGGAGCTGCTTACTATTAAATTCCGTTAAAAATGGGCAGTTGGGTCCATTTTATTTTGAATTGGATCTTGCTTTCTGTTTTGCAGCTGGTCTGTGTTCCAAACAATGAACCCTAAGCTATTATTTAGTGTGATAGTTAAGGCACTTCCTGGGAAAGTTCTACTTTTTTGTCTTGATTTTTATGGCATTGAAAAGGATTTTTAAAGCAACAGTTTTCAATTATAATTAGTCCCATCTTTGTTATATATAATTGTGCAGCTGCTATTGTGAGGCCAGACCCCACTGGCATATACTGGTCAGTTCAACCTGAGACATAAAATTACAATATTTAGACCGTCAGCTGTAAGTTTTCCAGTAAAGGAGCACCCTCTTCAAATTCATTTGATGATGTGTGCATATGATCAGTTAAATGCCTCAGTAGCAGGGAGTAGGAAAGAAAGATAAGATCTGGATTGTTACATTACACTAGTGGTGTTTATGAACACTTTAGAAATAATGCAATGTGTAGAATTCCATTCCAGTCTTAATAAAATACATACATAATAAAAAAATAAAACAAATAAGAAAAATAAAATAGTTAAATGTTGAATTGTTCTTCACTGACTGTCAGCTTGCCTTTAACCAGTGTGTTGCACTCCTGTGAGAAGGCTTCCTGTTGTACTCAGTATTTAATGTGAAGATACAGAAGAAAATTCTGCAGCCAGGTCCTGGGCAAATAACATGAAAGCTTTTTGATCCCCATTTAAAAACCTTAGTGCAGAATTTAGCATCCAGTATTGATTATGCATGACACAATATTAATTTCAACACTGTCTAACCATTTTTTTAATACTTTTCTCCATAGTACTTGGAGAAAAGCATGAAAGAAAAACTTATGTTTTTTGAAGGTCTAAAAGCTAACGTAGTCTTCATTAAAAGTATGATCATATCAACAGATTCAAAAGCATTCAAATAATGTTGTTAAGGCCCAAATTCTTGCATATTTCCCAGTATATCAGTCCTATGTTGGAGGGTTAGGCTGCACGCTAGCTACATTATGGCAGGCACAAGGTAGAAAAGAGCAGGCAGGAGGTAAAGAGGACATTAGGATGGTCTGGTTAGTGCTAGAGCAAAGGATTTCTAGATCTGTGTGGAAAGCAATGTGGTGAAAAGCAAACTCCCATGTACATCATTTGTGTTCATCATACATGTTCATTGTGAGAATCTGTTTGCAAGGGAAGGATGAGTACCATTCGCCTGCCCAAGTGCAATGACAGTGCCATTTAGCGGTGCTGACCAGTCACTTCAATGAATAGAAGGTTTGATTATTTCTTAGTTACTAGATAATGTGCTGAACAGAACCCCATGAAATTAACCTTTAAGATGACACAGTAAAAGGAAATGAGTTATTCCAGTCGATGTTCATCACTGTGTGAGCACCGAGCTTGCTAAATTAGTTCTGTCATAGTGTGGGTGAAGTGGAATCAATCCATATCATTCATACATTTGCTGCTCATACAGGCAGTTTTGGGACTGCTAAATAGAAATAAGCATTGACTTATGTCTAAATAAAGCAAAGTTTTGTATTACGTTTACTGATTATACTTTCCAAATGGGTCTGAAGTGACTGATCAGAGAGAACTGAGAGTAGCTGAGATGTCTGTGAAAGAAAGGATGAAAGGAAGCAAAATTCTAGGCAAGGACTTTCATGAGTGGTGCTAATGGGAAAGTTTTAGAAACAGTTTTAGTCTTAGGCAATACTAAAGAAAGAAAAGACAATCCTTCATCTTCGTATTCACAGACCACTGTACTATTCTTAGAAGTATTGGCCTATCTCAGTGATCGTAATAGCTCTGCAATTCGCACAGTGGAAGCCAACTGAGTAGTTGAAAAGCAGGGGCCTTCTTCTGATTGAGTAGCTGTAGAGAACGAGACAAGAAAAACACTTCCCACTGTTCAGGAAGGAGTGAAGATCCAAAGAAGGAACTGAAAATATCTTCAAGTGCCACAGTGACCCTTGTTGAGTATGATGCAGACAGACTGGTAGATATGATAAAAACAGCTTTAGACCAGACAAGCGGTTAGTTAAACACGGGTTGAAGCACACACTTCCCTATCTGGATGAATACCTGTCAGTGATGCACGCTGACGGGCTGCAATGCCATCTCAGAGATTCTGTCTCTGAATGGAGACTAGCTGGGAGAACACCTGAGAGCTACCAGCAGATAAATGCTTCTCTCTGTGGTCTACAGTTTCTATACATATGGAAAAATTTGGTGCCACCTAATGGAGAACCCCCTGCATACCAAATTTCGAATGTGTTAAACTCCATACAGGAATGCTTTTGCAAGGGATCTATAAAGGCCTGTTACCTATATTTGTTAATGCTTCACACTAAGAATTTCTAATTCGGTATGCTTAATCATATATCTTGGGATGTGATATGCATTTTTTAGAGGTGAAGACTTACTAAGCCCCACAGGTAATACAAGGATTTCTGTGTTTGCTGGCTTTAAATTTATGAAGTAGGGTCACCACACAGCTTCCTCGATTTCAGCAACATAATGACACACGAAACTGAATTATTGCACCTAAGTTTTCTGATATGTTTACAAGTGAAATTTAGCTAGCTATTTTGTCAAAATGAGATAGATTATTCTAGACCATCCTTAAACAAGTTTACTGCTATAGCTCCATGGACATAGCAATCTCCCTTAGTAGACTATGTCAACAAAGTATTGCTTTAATCCATGGGGTTTATATCAGCATGTGTACGCTTACTAAGTACATTAGCAAAAAGGAGTTGGACTACACCACCACCAATACAATGACTGTTGTAATGAACAATACTGCAAACAATTGTTATTTCTGCAAAAGCTGTTAGTGATGACCTGATTGTATGTCATGTACTTCAGAAAGCAAAACAGGTAAAAAAGCATAAGAGTATCTCTATTTGATCAGATGAACCATCTAGCATGTCCCAGAAAAGTAAATTAAACATATATATCTGTGATATATGTATAGATGTATGTATGTATGTGTCTGTATGACTATATGTTTGTACACATGCACACATACACATATATAGTCATATATGTAGTTATATATATGACTATGACATAGACTATATGACTCAGGAACTCCCTAGGCAAGTGCACAGCATGGTGTCTTCTACTTAGTAGTCCATGGGGAATTTTTCCTGCATGCTCTTGTCTAGTCTCCCCTTAGACTTCAAGGATAATGGCCTTCCACAAAGTAACTATATGTTGTATGACGCAATATCTCCTTTTGCTTGTTTGAGCCTGTCCTCCTGGTAGCATCATCCATAGCTAGAACATGAGCATTAGTATTAGAATTGCAATTTGGACATCATGCCCAGTTCTCAACTGTCACTGAATTCAATGGAAGAAGAAGTAAAATCTTCTCTCAGTTTGGTGAATTTTAATTTGAAAAAGCACATGCTTTGAAGAGGTGCATATGTGAATGAAACCAAGTTTCCATCTGCAGTTTGCATTTATAGGTCTTCAGGATGCATTATGGGTTTAGTTCTTTTCATTTGCCTGTGAAGAGAGAGAGATGCAGTATGATTAGGAGTGGTCCTGCAGGCCTTTAGGCAATTGGCAAAGAAGAAATTCAATTGGCAATTGTATTTCTATTGCCTTTGAGTCTTTGGAATGAACTGGGAAAAGTGATTGGGCTTTTTATTATTTTCTTTAAAATTTGCAGTATATGTTCAGCATAATATCTATTATCATCTGTAAAAAATAATCAAATTAGATGAATCTGGTTCATTACTTTTAGAGAAAATAATTATTAGTTTTGGTGAAGATAAAGAAATGCCTTTGAAATGGTGATGATTTGTTAGGCAATTTAGCAATTCCTTGGATACTTTTTACCCAAGGAGAATTGCTCAAACTCTTTCATCTCTAAAGCATACAATATCATTTGTGCTTTACTCTTTTATTGTACTCAGTATGTCTGTGGGATTTATAGTTTCAGCTGGCATTTTTTACTGCTTGCATATATTTTTACCTTATTTACACCTATTATTACATAACTAATTCACAATATTTGACAGATATAATTGCTCAGTTTTGAGGGGAGGGTGCTTTAACTTAAATTTTCTCTAGAAGAAAGAAAATACGTAATTTTTATTCAGTTAAGTATAACACCTATTTTTCCTCCTTTTGCCTGGGAAAGAATATTTAGTGGTTTGTTGTAAAGAAGCAGAGATGATTTTTTTACTTACTTACATTTTTTGACACTAATAATTTTAATATATCAGTCTTGGGAAAAAGATTTTGACCTGTACAATAGCTTTGGTGAAATGAAAGCAGTCTTAAAAGATTAAATAGTGAAATGATCAAACTCCTTTCACAGAATCATAGAATCATAGAA